>NC_041389.1:80757399-80778267 GCF_002162155.2 Triticum dicoccoides | reverse complement strand
TTTTCGGACGCACTTCCTTGCGTGCGAAGATGTAGCTGGTGGGTCCCAGCAGTATCGTTTTTTTCCCGGACGCACTTCCTTGCGTGCGAAGATGTAGCTGGTGGGTCCCAGCAGTCAAGTGGCGAATCATTTTTTTCGTGAAATACGGTGGCCCATCTGGTGGGTCCCCGCTGTCAGGTGGAGGAATAATTATTTTGCGCATAATAAGGAGGCACTTCCTTGCGGCTGCCGTGGACCCAGTTGTCAGCCTCTCCACGTACAGTCCACATCCGATGGAAGTCATTCCTTGACCACGTTGACCACGCCGCGCCGAAAGCACCACGGCGGTGGACGACGGCGAGGCCTAGGAAGGGGACGACGCGGAGCCGAGGAAGATGCGGCATTGGATGCACACGCGAACAGTACGAGGGTTCACTGGTTCGGTTGCGCTGTCATCGCCGCAGAATAACAGGGGGTGTGGGTGAGTGGAGGGATGGCCTGGACAACGGTGGGAGTAGTAGGGGGCGGTGAGGCCTCCGCGGTAGCACAGCCAGCCATGGGAGGCAGGAGCAGGCGGCACGACCGGCACTGCTTTGGGCGGCTGGAGCAAGAAGACCATAGGTTGAAGAAGCACGACGGCCGTTGGATGGACATCGTACGGTCACTGCAGCTAGAATCGTTTATATTGACTAAGTTGACAAAGCCCTTGGTACGTCAACTTGGTAGGCCCACAAGTCAGCTTCCAAAACGGTGCGCCCCAGATGTCAGGGGGAGGAATCATTTTTTGGGCGGGTGAAGCTAGAATATCCAAGATTGAAGAAGAAGCACGGCATCCGTTGGATGGACATCCAACGGCCACTGCTGCTAGAACCGTGTGTTGACTATAAGTTGACAAAGCCTTGCATACGCGTCAACTCTGTTTTTTTAGGGGACGCGTCAACTTAGTAAGGCCAGAAGTGTGTGTCAGAGAACTTATAGCCCATTTGAGATTTGTAAGAATGTGTAGCCCATTTTTGAATTCTAATGGAATTTACTACAACCCATTTATGGTTTTTTAAAAGTACTGCCCATTTCAACCAACCGTTCAAAACAGAATTCAATAAAATTTCCCACATTTTGATGGGATCCGAAATATTTTTATCCCGAAATTTCTAGTCAGATTAAATACAATTTCAAATATAAATTTATATTACATAAAAATCCAACAAAACATTGCGCTCGCAACAATTAATGAAATTAAAATTTTCAATATCCAAAAATAATATTTTATAAAGTAATTACGTGTTTGGTGCATATTTCTATAGTTACTACCCAGTTTTTATAATTACATCCCATTTATTATTTCTTAAAGCCCATTTTCTTGTTAAGCCTAATGCATCCCTCCTAGGAAAGATTTGCAGCCGAGCGGGGCGGAGAATAACAACTTGACCTTGCCTGGGTATTCCTAAAAAAACTATAGCTGGGCTAGCCATTTTCAGCTTGAAAAAAAAATAATATCCGGGCTGGATATCTGGCCTGGGCTAGACGGGACACAGCCCGCCCAGTTAATACATGCAGCGATGTTTTCGTTGTTGTTCAGAGGAGAAAAATTAATATCTGGGCTAAACATCAAAAAACTCTGCAGTGCTCACACCTCAAAAACACAAATACTGCTTGAGCTGCTTGGTCCCAGCTGTCGGCCGCTTCTTGTGCAATTCTCTCGTTTATTGACTACTCCCTCCTTTCCGGTTTATAGTGCTCAATTCAAAAATCTCACCAATCAAGGTAGATGGCGAGTGGTGGAATACTTTTTGTAGTTTTGCAAAAGCACCTAATTAATGTTCTTGTTATCCTCAAAAAATTATGTTTATCAATGCATTAATTGCAATGCATGCATGCGTAAAGTACATGCATTGGTCAATTTTCTCTTAATACTTGCATGCAATGATTTAATGCACCTTGGAATCTAAACATGTGATGGAAAACAACCAAATTGAGCCTTATAAAATGGAAAAACTAAAATTTTGAGATAAGCCCTATAAACCGGAAAGGAGGGAGTACATAGGTTGACAATGGTGTGGGACCATGATGTCAGGAAACCAGGAGGAAGCAAAATAAATTATAGTTATATATATATATATATATATATATATATATATATATATATATATATAAATAATAAGGAGGCGCTTGCGTACGTGAGGCTATGGCCCTGGTGGGTCCCCATTGTCATCCTCTCCAAGTAAAGTCATCTCCTCGCCTGCGCGCGCTTTCCGCCCGAAACAGTCAATGTTGCCCGCCCCGCTTCCCGGTGCAGGCGATTGCTCCGCCTTCAAATGACACAAGTGTCGTCCGTCCATTCATCCGCTGCCCACATTAATGCTACGCAATTGCCGAGGCGGCTACTCCGGCGCCACACGCCCGCCCCTCCGCCGCCCACCATTGCTATATAAACTACTGCGCCGGCCATAGCCGCAGTCATCCGCATC
This sequence comes from Triticum dicoccoides, assembly GCF_002162155.2. NCBI lineage: Eukaryota > Viridiplantae > Streptophyta > Magnoliopsida > Poales > Poaceae > Triticum > Triticum dicoccoides. The sequence continues at coordinate 80,775,820 of NC_041389.1, read as the reverse complement.
CGTTCCCTTTCTCCTGTCCACACCACTAATGCCCACCATGGCTTCCTCGCGCTCCAGCACTCTTAGGGACGGGCGGTTGACGGACCACAAGGAGATGCCAGCCATTCCTGCCGACCGGCTGGGCGGCAGGCAGCCGAAGGACGATGACGTCCCAATGGAGAACATGGTAGTCGACGATACAGCGCCAACCCCCTCCTCCGTGCCATCCTCACCGGTGCATTGCAACATGACCATCGGCGAGGCCCGTTCCCAATATATGAACACGGTGAGGCAGATGCGTGAGTAGCAGTTCCGAGAGGCATAGGCCGACGCCGCCTACAACCACCATCTCCTCCAGGAGCACCTACAGGCGGAGGAGCAGATCGCCGCGGAGTGGGCGGAGCAGGAGGCGCTGCTCGACTCGTACCGCTCCGGCCGCAAGGGCCGCCTCAAGCGCTGGCGGTACCGCATGCGGGTGGCGGAGGCTACGGCCGCCTACAAAGAGGCTAGCAAAGAGGGCGATGAAGCGGACGAGGCGCTGTTTGGCAAGACCGAGGACGAGGCAGAGGAAAATGCCGGCTTCGACGAGTCCCCGCGCCACTGGCATCGACGAGGCCCTGCTCCGCCGAGGCCCCGCGGCGCCAACAACGAGGCAGAGGACATCACCGGCTCCGCCGAGGCCCCGCCCCGCCAACAACGAGGCAGAGGACATCGCTGGCTCAGCGAGGCCCCACCCTGCCGGCAACATGAGGGAGGATTTCCACCGCTCCGCCGAGGCGCCGCCCGCCGGCAACGAGATAGAGGACATCGCCGGCTCCGCCGAGGCCCCACCCCACTGCCAACGAGGCCGCGCCACACAGAAAACGAGGAAGAGTAGAACACAGTAGGTCGCCACCGCTCGGGTCCAAGTAAGGCCACTGCTGCTACCCTCCGGTTGAAGCCAAGCTAGGCGGGTTGACCATTGACGGCCGGTTAGCTTCTTGGCGGTGACGTGGAGTCGGAGAGCTGCGCTGGAGAAGAACGCTGCTTCTACTTAACTGCTGGTGCAGTTGGCTGACTGACACGTGGGCCCAACAGGCCACATGTCAGTTACGCAACTGCAACTGCAGTTAAGTCACTGAAGCTTCTGTTCGGCTCAGCGGGACACGGGTGGGTAGCTTCGGTTAATTAATTATACCTCCAGTGCACCCCTTTTTAGTTGAAGAATGTATGAAATATAATGAAATCCTGCATGTTTATATGAAATTCGACCGTGTATGAATAAATTTATTTCCATTAGTTCGAATTCATGTATCACTGGCATTGGATGAACATGCAAAACAATACGTACTAGCATTATTCTCAGGGTCATCACCTCATTTGCAGCAGTTTCACATGTACTCCCTCCGGTCCTTTCTAGTCTGCATACAAGTTTTGTCTGCAGTCAAAGTATCTCTACTTTGACTAATCTTATACAAAAATGTATGCAATTTCACAATGTGCAAAGTAAAAAGGAACAGAAGGAGTACAAAGAGTTTGAGCAGCTTTTTAGCGTTTATGTACATTGCAATCAAACACACAGGCCTGACAATTCATAGAGAACATTCAAAACAATCGATGATTATGCATCTTAGTGACTCACATGTCAGAGGCAATATTTACTTCACAACTAAAGAATAAAGAAAAAATTGATCAACGCTGCTGACAGCAAAGGGAGTCCCATTCGAAAATATCAAACGCATGTCTTGCTAAAATCAATGAGCAAAATTTGACAAGGTTGTCCCATTCCAAAATATCAAATGCCTATGATTGTGGAATGGGCAGGGTATGCCATCAGTTCGGACATTGACATGGCACCTCGTGCTAAATAAACCAGCTGTTCTTTTTGTGCAGTCCCAAAATCAACCAAATTCGCGCGTAGCTTGTATGATTTCGCCCATATATGTTGCAACGCCTTGAACTTATTGGCACCTCTTTTCTTGTGGTGGAAATGAATGATTCGATGTATTCATGAACATTTTGTGCAATTCCCATTGAAATCAAGCTGAGCACCCATGTTTGCACAAATACAAAAAAGTGATTAGTATAAAGCAAATTGTACTATGAATTGACAGTTTCAACAGGCACATACATGGTCCATGTAGAGCACACTTCTAGAAAAATTGAACTCACCAGAAAGAATCCTAGAACAACATTGTACTCGCGCATCACAGCAAAAAAAATGGAGATTTGTCAGTCCTTCTGAGCTGAAGTTAGTTTGGTCTTGTGGGGAGTAATGTAACCATCCTTCAACTGCTCCTTCTGATGAGAAGATAGACAGGGCTTCTTCATCCTGGCATAATCGGAACTAGTCACTTCACGTACTCCATATTCTTCTTCAGAGGAAGATGATCCTGTTGTGCAAAGACAAGAGGACTACTAAATGCTGGCATCCCTATTTGCTTGAAAAAAAGGAAAGGAAATATTTAAAACAGCACAGATGAAGCACTTCTCAAGGACAATACCTCTTTTTCATGACAGTATCTAAACAGTAGCACAACACCAATAGAGATGACAAAGATCAATCATATGGATGAAATCAGTAGGCAAGTACCAACCTTTGTCAGGAGGCTTATTGTGTAGAGCATTGTCGGTGTCAAAACCGGCGGATCTCGGGTAGGGGGTCCCGAACTGTGCGTCTAGGCGGATGGTAACAGGAGACGAGGGACACGATGTTTTACCCAGGTTCGGGCCCTCTCGATGGAGGTAAAACCCTACGTCCTGCTCGATTAATATTGATTATATGGGTAGTACAAGAGTGGATCTACCACGAGATCAAGGAGGCTAAACCCTAAAGCTAGCCTATGGTATGATTGTTGTAATGTATGTTGTCCTACGGACTAAAGCCCTCCGGTTTATATAGACACCGGAGGAGGCTAGGGTTACACAGAGTCGATTACAATGGTAGGAGATCTACATATTCGTATCGCCAAGCTTGCCTTCCACGCCAAGGAAAGTCCCATCCGGACACGGGATGGAGTCTTCAATCTTGTATCTTCGTAGTCTTGGAGTCCGGCGGACGATGATAGTCCGGCTGTCCGGACACCCCCTAGTCCAGGACTCCCTCAGTAGCCCCGAACCAGGCTTCAATGACGATAAATCCAGCGCGTATATAGTCTTCGGCGTTGCAAGGCGGGTTCTCCCTTCAAGTTCCATGTACCTGCCGAACAGTGTCCGGCTTTATCATAAATACTGTGCTTCTCGGCTTCTACGCCCAATAATGGCCTTTTTCCACGCGTCGCACGAATGCGAAAAGCCAGGGTGTCTTTTTATGTTTCACCCCCTAGTCGTGCGAGTCGTTCGCCTACAAAAGAGGCAAGAATCCAGATCCAAACCACACCATCTTCCTCCAGCGAATAGTTCATCGGAGCGCCCTTGACCTAAAAATCCATTCCATCATGGACCGTCGACGCGGCTCCTCTTCTCGCGCTCCCAGCCCACCGCCAGGGGATTGGAGGAGGTGCTCTGTTTCGCACAACGAGCTAGCGAAGCTCCAAGCGGGGGGATATCTCCCTCCGGCCTTCATGGTCCCAGTCCGAGCCAGACTGGTCACTTATCAAGGTGGGAGGCAAGCGGAGGCTACCCCAAGCCCCAATAAAGGGGAGCGAGTATGCTTCGTCCCTTATCTGATAAGGGGAATCGGATTCCCAATACATCCGTTCCTCCGCGGGCTCCTGGAGTTCTACAGACTCCAGCTCCACCACCTCACGCCCGCCTCTGTCCTGCATATCGCGGGCTACGTAGCTCTTTGCGAGCTATTCCTGGGCATTGAGCCCCATTTTGCTTTGTGGAAGAGGCTGTTCTGCCTCGTACCCCGTTCCCACGAGGGTTCCATATATCAAGTGGGCGGCGCCGAAATATGGCGCATTGCCGGGACCGGATACCCATCCGGTACTCCCAAGAAGGCGTCCGAAGACTGGCCTTCAGAGTGGTTTTATATAGGAGACACCCTGCTGCTGGACCCAGTCCGGATTGGCCTCCCGGAGTTTAGTGCTGCTCCTCTGAAGAAACGCCTCAGCTGGCGCCCATGGAGCCCCCGATTGGAGGAAGACAAGAGCGTCCATTACTTGATGGGCCGAATAAGATTATTGGCCCATTCCGGGTTGACCATGATTGGAATCATGGCGACATGCATCATGCGGGGGGTACAGCCATTGCAATACAGAGGCCACCCCATGTGGGATTTCAATGGGGAAGACGATGCCACCCGTCATGGCCGCGAAGGGCCGGATTCGACCGAGGATCTGGTGGAGATCCTGTCCAGCCTGTACAAGGGGGAGAAGGAGGACTTCCTTCGAACGAACCCTCTGAATGGGTTTTCCATGAACAACCCAAGAGGATGGGTAAGCGAACACCTTTAAGGGCTCAACCCACGCTTTCGAAGTTTAGGCTTCTTACATTATGTCTTCGGCGCAGGATCTACGCCGGACTGTTGAGGACATGATAAGTCCCGCTCCGCAACCCGAGGATCCAGAAAGATCCCTGGATCCGGCCTCCGAAGAGGATCCGGACATCAAGGTGGAGCTGATCGACGGGGTGTTTCACCAGCTCAGCATGGACAATGCTTTGGTCACCATTACAGCGGACTACCCCGGACTGTATCCGGCTTCCCAGGTGACTGTGACCGAGGTCCGGACACCATTATCTATTCCTTGCCCATTTCTAACCTTCGTGAACGATGGTATTTTACAGGAAGCGCCTTCACGGCGGGAAGCCGAGCCCGCGGCGGCTGACCAACAGAGGTCAGTTCAGACCAGCAGGCGGAAAAGGAGCGCGGTGCGGACGAAGACGTCGCCGCAAAGGTATAGCTCGTATTTGAATTTTCAGAGCAACGTTCCTAGGAAGCGTCTGAGTGCTCATGATCTTTATAGGAGAAAAAGCGCTCGCCGGACTGCGGGCGCGGAAGTTGCTGATCCAACCTACACCGGCCAGGCTCCAGCGCCCGGCCTGGAGGGGGAGGCAAGCGCAAGACGCGGGCCGGTTCCTTCTCCAACGGAGGACACCGACAGACTGTCCGCCACCAAGTCTGAGGTGGAGAGCGCCATGAACCATAGGCGCCGCCGGACAATATTTCGTGAAGCGTGCTTCTCCCCCGAGGCATTGGACGCCTTTAACGCAGGGGACGCACATCTCCGTGCCGCTCAAGATGGTTTTACCAGAGCCACAGAGCAGTATGTGAAAGACATACGGGTAAAGGATTTTTAATGGTTATATATGCCAGTAGCCCCCGAGACTTAAAGTAGTTATGTTAACTGATTTAAGGATCATTTGAAACGCAGGCTCTTACCGAGAAGAATGCCCAGCTGTCTCAGGAGCTGCAAGAATGCAAGGCCCAACTGGAGGCCGCACTTGCTGCCGCAGGAGGAGACGCAGAGACCCCTCCTGGTAACACATTTTTATTAATAAATATAAGCGATGTGCGGCGTGCGCGCAAGTCTAATAATGACTGTGCAGGTGCCGCCGGACAAGATCCGGACAGGCAAGGATTACTGCGCCAGCTGAAGGCCGGCAAGAGTGTGCTGAATAGGGTGCAGCAAGAAAGGAACAAACTCCAGGATGCCAACGCCAAGCTCGGAGAAGAGCTGAAAGGCGCTCACGCCGGGCTGTCCGGCTCCGTTAAGGAGAACGAGCGGCTTCGTCGCGGCATTTATAGTAAGTGCTTAAGCGGACACTTTTGAAAAGAAGAGTTCGGCGAGGAAGTCAATTGATATAATATGTCTTGTAGGTATACTCACAGGTCGCCCTGCGGAGGAGATGCCCATATCAACGGGTGATCAACTTCCCGAGCTGTTGCAACTGCTCGAACGAGTTTGGCAGGCAATGAGCGGCATCGTCCAGGCTTTATGGCTAGCCCTCTCCCTACCCGAGGGCCTTGGGGAGCTTGCAGAGAAGCTTCGGGGAGTGCGGCAGCGCTTCCGTTTATGGAAGATTTCGGCTTGCCGTCAAGGTGCCAGGGAGGCGTGGGCCATGGTGAAGACGCGTTACAAGAAGGCGGATCCCAGCCACATGGCCGAAGTTGGACCGGTGGGGCCCGATGGGAAGGAGATCCCTGTGAGTTTAGTATACAGCCAAGTAGAGTTGGCTGCTAAATTTTCCCAACGGGACTGTAAGTTAGACAGCCTGTTAGACGGGATTGAGGAGGAATACAATCAGTAAATTTGACAATGTATGTTTTCCTTTAAAGTGACATATGAAATGCCTTCTAGCCGGATTGTAGATCGTTTGTCTTTGCTGACCTTTTCGCTTCAACCTCGGGACCCTAGAGTCCGGAGTGTGTCCGAATACCTCTTTGGTTAAGAAACAACCGTGGTATGCATGGAGACCAGGCGTAGGGGTCATTAGTGCTTTATCAGACAAGTGCCCAACTAGTTATGTTATATTACATGGTTAGTAAGAAACATCTTCCAGGGAGAATAGTTCCGTTAAGGGTTCCTTTCCCTGGGAGGCATGCCCTAAAGTGCATGTCCGGACTGCAAAGAAAGCAGAAAAACATCTGGGGGCGGATAAATAAATAGGTAAAAAGTCATCTTTTAAGTCACCGACCGAATATTCCCTTAAGAACGCTAGCTTTCGGCTTCACCCAGTCTGAGGTACACATCCGGCTGACCCGGCAGTAACAATCGCAGAGGTGCTCCCTTTACCTCCTAGCCGAATAATCGGGAACGTAGGGGTAAGCACAGGAGCCAGGCAACCCAGCTTGGCCAAAACTTAAGTCATATCGATGCATATAATGGTGAGTAAAAGGTACATGTGGAAGCTTGACACATGTGCTGGGTATGAAACCCTTATAATTGAACTTCTCTAAAAGAAGCCGCCAGGAATAATGAGTGCGGATGGCACATCACGTGTATGCAAAAAATGCGAAAATAGGCCCATAAGGGCTTGTGAATAAAAAGGTATGAAAAGAGAAACAAAAGACAGCCGAAGTGTAAAAGTTTGGACGGGGGAAGGGGACGAACTCTTAGTCCGGCGCTAGGCATAGAATCGTCGGAGGCGGGCTGCGTTCCATGGGTTCGGCTCGAGTCAGTTATCCGACGCATTTCATAGACGATATGCTCCGCCGGTCAGGACTTGATCGATAACGAAGGGACCCTCCCATTTGGGCTTGAGCTTGTCCTTTTTCTTGTCCGGCAGGCGTAGAACTAGTTCACCAACGTTGTAAGTCTTGGCCCGTACTTCTCTGCTTTGATATCTTCGGGCCTGCTGCTGATAGAATGCGGAACGAGCCTTGGCGACGTCGCGTTCTTCCTCCAATGTGTCCAAGCTGTCCTGCCGATCCAGCTCGGCCTCTCTTTCTTCGTACATGCGCACTCGAGGTGAGTCATGAATAATGTCGCAGGGCAAGACTGCCTCTGCGCCGTAGACCATAAAGAATGGTGTGAATCCGGTAGTGCGGTTAGGCGTTGTCCGCAGCCCCCAGAGTATGGAGTCGAGCTCCTCAACCCAGTGCGTGTCAGATTTAGTAAGTGACCGCACTAGTCTGGGTTTAATGCCGCTCATTATTAGACCATTTGCTCGTTCCACTTGACCGTTGGTTTGAGGGTGATAGACTAAAGCGTAGTCGAGCTTGATGCCCATATTTTTGCACCATGACTTAACCTCGTCGGCTGTGAAGTTCGTGCCGTTGTCGGTGATGATGCTGTGGGGAACTCCGTAACTGTGTACTACCCCGGATATAAAGTCTATCACTGGTCCGGACTCTGCCGTCTTGACCGGTTTGGCCTCTATCCATTTGGTGAATTTATCCACCATGACCAATAGGTACCTTTGCTTGTGGGTTCCCCCTTTAAGGGGTCCAACCATATCAAGCCGCCAGACCACGAACGGCCAGGTAATGGGTATAGTTTTGAGGGCAGTGGGCGGCATATGGCTCTGATTAGCAAAGAGCTGACAAACAACGCATCTCTGGACTAAGTCCTGGGCATCTGCCCGGGCCGTCGGCCAATAAAATCCTGTACGGAATGCCTTTCCTACAAGGGCCCGGGCTGCTGCGTGATGTCCTCCTAGTCCAGCATGGATTTCAGCCAGGAGGTTTCACCCTTCCTCTTCGGAGAAACACCTTTGAAGGACTCCAGTTGTACTTTTCTTATAAAGTTCTCCCTCATGGACCTTGTAGGCTTTCGACCGCCGGACTATGCAGCGGGCCTCGTTTTGGTCTTCGGGAAGTTCCTGCCTAAGCAAGTAGGCCAGGAATGGTTCTGTCCATGGGGCGATTACTGCCATTATGTCGTGGGCTGAAGGTGTTATGTCATCGGCTGAATCGCCGATTGGCGCGGTTTTTTCCGGTTTGTCACTTCCGGGCTCCTCTTCCCATAGTACGGATGGCTTGAAGAGCCGTTCCAGGAAGATATTTGGAGGGACGGCATCACGTTTTGCACCGATGCATGCCAGTACGTCAGCCGCGTGGTTATTATCTCGGGCTATGTGATGGAATTCGAGTCCTTCAAACCGAGCGGACATTTTTAGGACAGCGTTGCGATATGCTGCCATTTTCGGAATCTTGGCGTAAAAGTCTCCATTTATTTGGGATATTGCAAGGTTTGAGTCCCCGCGCACCTCTAGGCGTTGAATGCCCATGGAGACTACCATCCAGAGACCATGTAACAGGGCCTCGTATTCGGCTGCTTTCTTGGAGTCGGTGTACATTATTTGAAGTACATACTGGACTGTGTCCCCGGTTGGGGACGTCAATACGACGCCAGCCCCCAGTCCGGCCAACATTTTAGAGCCGTCAAAGTGCATAACCCAATTGGAGTATGCGTCGTACTCTTTAGGGAGTTCGGCTTCGGTCCATTCGGCGACGAAGTCAGCCAAAACTTGTGACTTTATAGCTCGCCGAGGTTTGTAAGTTATATCGAATGGTAAGATCTCAATGGCCCATTTTGCAATCATGCCCGTTGCGTCACGGTTATTTATGATGTCATTGAGTGGTACTTCGGAGGCCACTATTATCGAACACTCTTGAAAGTAGTGTCGGAGCTTCCGGGATGCCATGAACACCGCATACGCTATCTTCTGATAGTGCGGGTAACGGGACTTGCAGGGGGTTAACACAGTGGATACATAATACACTGGTTTTTGAAGAGCGAATTTGTGCCCTTCTGTCTCTCGTTCGACGATGAGGACCGCGCTTACAACTTGATGCGTTGCTGCGATGTATAACAACATTGGCTCGCCCAGATTGGGCGCAGCCAGGACCAGATTTGTTGCCAATATGGCCTTTATTTCTTCGAGTCTGGCAGTGGCAGCATCCGTCCACTCGAAGTGTTTGGTGCGCCTGAGGAGGCGATAGAGGGGCAACGCCTTTTCTCCTAGACGGGAGATAAAGCGACTTAGAGCTGCCACGCATCCTGTTAATTTTTGTATCTGTTTGAGGTCTTTTGGAATATCCAACTGTGACAGAGCTCGGATTTTAGCCGGGTTTGCTTCAATTCCTCTACCGGATACAATGAAGCCCAGCAGCTTTCCGGCTGGTACGCCGAAAACGCATTTTTCCGGATTCAGCTTGATGTCATATGCTCTGAGGTTGTCGAATGTGAGCCTCAAATCGTCTACTAGAGTTTCGACGTGTTTTGTTTTGACGACTACGTCGTCTACGTATGCCTCGACTGTTTTGCCGATCTGGGTGGCCAGACATGTCTGAATCATGCGCTGATATGTTGCACCGGCATTTTTAAGTCCGAAGGGCATCGTGTTGAAGCAGAATGGTCTGTATGGAGTGATGAATGCCGTTGCGGCTTGGTCTGCTTCCGCCATCTTGATTTGATGATAGCCAGAGTATGCGTCGAGGAAGCACAACGAATCGTGCCCTGCGGTAGCATCAATAATTTGGTCGATGCGAGGGAGAGGGAAGGGATCCTTTGGGCAAGCCTTATTGAGGTCTTTAAAATCGACAGAGAGGCGCCAGGATTTGTCCTTCTTTGGTACCTTTACCAGATTTGCTAGCCAGTCCGGATGTTTGATATCTCTGATGAATCCGGCTTCCAATAGTTTGGCTAGCTCTTCTCCCATTGCCTGTCTTTTGGGTTCGGAAAATCGTCGAAGAGCCTGTTTGACTGGCCTAAATCCTTTTAGGATGTTTAGGCTGTGTTCTGCCAACCTGCGTGGGATTCCGGGCATATCCGAAGGATGCCAGGCGAAGATGTCCCAATTTTCCCGAAGGAATTCACGCAGTGCGGCGTCTACTTCGGGGTTCAATTGTGCCCCAATGGAGGCCGTATTTGTTGGGTCCGTTGGATGGACCTGGAATTTTATTATTTCATCTGCTGGTTTGAAGGAGGTGGACTTGGATCTTTTATCGAGTATCACATCGTCCCTGTTCACCGTAGAGCGCAGCGCGGTGAGTTCTTCTGCTGCTAAGGCTTCGGATAGTGCCTCCAGGGCTAGTGCAGCTGTCTTGTTTTCGGCGCGGAGTGCTATGTCCGGATCACTAGCGAGAGTGATTATTCCGCCGGGCCCAGGCATTTTGAGCTTCATGTACCCGTAATGAGGTACTGCTTGAAAGATTGTGAATGCCTCTCATCCTAATATAGCGTGATATCCGCTGTTGAACGGGGCCACTTGGAACGTGACTTCTTCGGATCTATAATTGTCCGGCGAGCCGAACACCACATCAAGTGTGATTTTCCCGGTGCAGCGCGCTTCCCGGCTAGGGATTACTCCTCTGAAGGTTGTGCTGCTTCGCTCAATACGGCTCCAATCTATTTCCATTTTTTGAAGAGTTTCCTCATATATGAGGTTTAGTCCGCTGCCGCCATCCATGAGGACCTTTGTAAGCCGAAAGCCGTCCACTATGGGACTAAGCACCAGTGCGGCTGGTGCTCGAGCTGTTCGGAATTTAGGTTCATCGCTAGCATTGAAGGTGATGGCTGTGTCACTCCATGGATTTGCTGTTGCTACTTGATAGACTTCGGCGAGTCCGCGGATTGTTCGTTTTCGCATATTGTTTGATGCGAAGGTCTCGAAGACTGTTGATACCGTACTGGTATTGTTGGAGTGGTTTTCCGGGGCTAGAAGCTCCTCGCCACTTTTGGCCACCTGCCGTAGTATCCAACATGCTCGAAGGCTATGTGTTGGGACGGCTCGCTCTGTACTATGAAGCTTACAGGGTCCATTGAGCCATCCTTCCAGTACGGTTCCGTGCCCTTTATGGGGTTTTTGCTTTTTCGTTTTTGCATCTGGGGCTTGATTGAGAGGCACCCTTTTGTTGCGGACTGGGGTTGGGGCCGGATTATCCCAAAATTGGTTTTCGGTTTTCCGGGAACTCTCCATCGCACAGTACTTTTGTACTATGGACGCCAGATCGGCGAAACGTGTAATTTTGCGACGATCAATGGCGTTTAATATTCCCTTGTCCGTGCAATTATTGGAGAAGATTGAGATTGCGTTTTCCTCTCGGCAGTCCTTTATCCTGTCCATAACCAGGAGGAATCTGGCCTAGTAGTGATGTACTGTTTCAGCGGGATCTTGCCGTATTAGAGATAGATCGCATATGTCTGGGCGGGTGGGTGGACTAAAGTCCGGATCCCTGCCCATCTTGGGGCTCAAAGGCCGAGGAGTTTCCGAATTTGGAAGCTTGGGTTGCTGGACAGATCCAGCGAGTCCGGAGCGATGCATGGTTTTAAGTTCAATGCTTGATCGAGGTCCGTCCCTCCGCAGGAATCCGGCATGGAGGGTTCGGGAATCCGGACATGAATAGTTTTCAATACAGGCGGAGAGTTGCCGTATTGCTCCTCTACCACTGCGACGTGGTGGGTGGCCTGAGGAGATTTAATCTCTCTCAGATCGGTTTTAAGCCCAATCTGGTTGTAGTCCGTAGCGACTCCCAGGGCGGCGATGCGATCCAAGAGCTCGTTAACAGATGAGAGCTCTATTGGATCCAACTGTTCGGCAGCTTTCGAGCTGACGCGAAGATTGCTTCTGACGACTTGAGAGGTCATTGTCGAAGCGGCGGCCGGACAGGCGGTCATAAGAAAACCACCTAGCCGGATAGTTTGGCCGGCGGCCAAGGCCCCTTCGGCAAAAACACCGGCTTTGAAGACGGGTGGAGGCATCCTCCCTATCGGCGACGACACAGAGGAACTCTCAATGAAAGCACCAATGTCGGTGTCAAAACCGGCGGATCTCGGGTAGGGGGTCCCGAACTGTGCGTCTAGGCGGATGGTAACAGGAGACGAGGGACACGATGTTTTACCCAGGTTCGGGCCCTCTCAATGGAGGTAAAACCCTACGTCCTGCTCGATTAATATTGATGATATGGGTAGTACAAGAGTGGATCTACCACGAGATCAAGGAGGCTAAACCCTAAAGCTAGCCTATGGTATGATTGTTGTAATGTATGTTGTCCTACGGACTAAAGCCCTCCAGTTTATATAGACACCGGAGGAGGCTAGGGTTACACAGAGTCGGTTACAATGGTAGGAGATCTACATATTCATATCGCCAAGCTTGCCTTCCACGCCAAGGAAAGTCCCATCCGGACACGGGACGGAGTCTTCAATCTTGTATCTTCGTAGTCTTGGAGTCCGGCGGACGATGATAGTCCGGCTGTCCGGACACCCCCTAGTCCAGGACTCCCTCAAGCATACAGATGAAGCACTTCTCCGGAACCATCTGTTGCTATCTACGGTGGTGGCCATGCTTACTATATACTCCTCGATTAGTTTAATGTTTCCAACATCTTCTTGTGCAGTTCCACTAAAATATATGGTATCTTCAAAGAAGATCCCTATTTGCACAAGTCGAGATAATTACGTATTACATTAAGAGTGGCATCAAATCAGTGGCAAAACAATTTCTCGTTCCAGCCATAGCAAAAAATTTAAGATGCAAAACTATAGCATTACTTGTTTCATCACAGTTCTAGTGCTTCATTACAGCACCGGGAGTTGATTTTTGTTTTTCTTCCGCTTGTTCTTCCCCTTCATCACTTGGTTCAATAACAGACAAGCTTCGCCTTCAATGTAAGATTTGGCATGTCAATTAGGGAGCACAAGTATAGTACTAAACTTAATTTTCTGATGAAAGTGGCAAAATACAGGCCAATAGTTGTGAAATATCCTTATCTTACCTCAATGGGATATTACGGTGCACATACACATTGGAAGTCTTGTCTCCATTTGTGCAGTTCATAAAATCAAGCAACATTATCGTACAAGTAGCACAACATATGAAAGCACACTGCAGAATCATGTGAAAGAAGGCTAGTACTGACCTCTCATGATGTGGAATTCAAACAACTCACAAGAAGAAGATCTGAACCAAATTTGCCAACACGGATAGGAAGTAAGATCTCCTCTTGTGCAGTTCCACTAAGATCAAGCAATCAAGCAACGATGTCGGTGTGACATTTTGGTTGAACTGCACAAAACACTCTTAAAACAAAAGTGTTTTGTGCCGTGCAACAAAAGATCAGAATGGCAACGAGGTGAAGTAGATAACCCTGTTTACACAGAGGTGCAAAGGAAACAATTAGTGGTCAATAACAGTGGATGACATAGAAGCCAACAAAAAGAAGCATCTACCTTATCTAAATGGGAAAGAAAGCAAGACAGTAGCATTTCTCAAACGGTGGCATTGATTAATATTAACATAGAGATTATATTAACAATAAAATTTGTTAAACATGTAATTCACTTTTAACTGTGGCATTGCATCAATTTTCCAGCGGCATTATTAGAGGGTGTTTGTTTACAGGGACATTTTGGTGTAGGGACTAAAAAAACTCCATGTCAGTCCCATCTAAACCAAGCAGGAGGGACATTTACGGACTAAAAGTGGGCATTTGGGACTAAAGAAAGAAGACTCCGAGGGAGTCTTTTTGGGACTTTTTCAAACAGTTGCCCCTGCCACGCATCGCACCTTGTCTCTATTAGTTCATTACTAGGGGTAACATGGTCTTTTAGCATGTCATTTAATAACATCTAGTCCACGTTTAGTCCCTGGAACCAAGCAGGTAGGGACTAGGGAGCTTTTAACCAAACAGGGCCTTAGAGTAACAAAGTTAATGAGTTGCACGGGATAGTGGACGCACCAGCACCATGTGCATCTACCGATGTACTGTGGTCATGCACAGTCTGTTGCAACAAAGAACAAAAAACCAAGGAGCATATTTGTGTTGGTCCCAGTTTTGTTATCTTTAGACACCTTTCCCTATGTGAGCGCAGCAAATCTAGTCCTGCTCAAACTCTACAGCCTTGTCCCTTCCTTTCCTTTTTGAACTAGTACTTTCGCCCCTTCCTTTCCTCTTTGAACCACGTCCTAGATTTATGCGATACAACTTTCCCCACTATTTTTCCCCATTCCTTTCCTCTTTGAACCACGTCCTAGATTCATGCTATATACAACTTTTCCCACTACTTTCCCCCACTCCTTTCCTCTTTGAACCACGTCCTAGATTCATGGTATACATGTAGCTAGAGCAATGCATGTGGAGTAAGTAAATTATACCTTAAGGTTCTTGGGGCGTGGTTTGGTGGGCGACGGGACGGCGGTGAAGAAGAAGGGGTCGGAGGCCCTCCCGCGCCGCTGCTGGGTGAAAGTGAATAGCTGCGCCGGTAGTGGATTCCCTCCCTCGCCAACGGCTACAGTGTTAAGCCTCCTTCCCTTCCCGGCGGGCGGATCATGCCGACTCTTTGAGCAGCAGTGAGGGGAGAGAGAGGCCAACGAATTCTTGTTTAGATCTGGAGAGGGAGAGAGAGTGTGAAGAGAGCAACTACAAGCGCTGAGGCTCCAGCGTGTATATATATACTAGAGAGAGTGTGTGAAGCGTGCAAACCCTAGAAAACAAGTGCTGAGGCTGCAGCTTATACATGATGAGGTGATTATACGGTCACTACGAGATCGTATAGCTCCGTATCCATCCATTTTGACCAGTTAAAGAATCCTCCTGGCACAAATTATGCTCAAGTGTAGTTATTGAACCCGAGACCTCAAGTTTGATGAGCGAACAGGCTAACCAGCTATACAACCCTCCCGTTATGTTCAACGAGAGGAAAATAACCTTTTATACATTCCTGCATTCGTGTGACAAGCATGCCATGTTTTTTTATTGTGTGTGTGGGAGTCATTGGGATTTCAATCATAATTGCGTCATGTGGCTTTGGTGGTAAGACTATCCACAGTGGTGCAGAAATCATGCAGCCTTAGTCACCTTACCTCTCTCCACATAGTATGTTGGGTCCCACCAGCCAGCGGTGTATCTTACCTCACACATCTCGCTACTGCTCGGGAACATTGTCCAATTGATCCCTCTGTTCACTCATGTACTATTTTAAGTGAATCCTTATTATAACATGCACACAAATTTTGGGCACTTGTATTCGACTTAAGTCAGTGTGCCACCGTATCTCGTATACTTACTACTCCCTCCGTCTAGGTGTAATAAGTCACGTTAGAAGGTGCAACGGGACCAAGGTGCGTGCGTGTGCGTGTGTGTGTTTAACAGCATGTGTGTGTTAGAGAGAGCGACAGATCGACCTACTCCTACAGAGAGATGGTGTGTAGTGTACGATTTTAGCCACGAGAGTCGGTGCATCCTCTCGTTTCCAGGTGTGTCCGATAGGGACATGCGGACAGCTGCCACGCCCGCTCCTGACCAGCCTGGCCCATCCAAAGCCCCTCCATAGCCCGCGCGCGCTTCCCGCCCGAAATGGTCAGCGCCGCTCCAAAGAATCGGTGTCGCATTCATGCCCGGGCAGAGCGAAAGCGACCTCTCACTGGCGCAAGAGTGATGGTTGCTTCGTCCGTCCAACTTACTGTTGGGTCTATGTGATTTGACGGCTCATTGGTCTTTATTACTGAGGTGGTAGGACTGCTGGATGTCCTACGCTTTCGGCGAAAGGAGGTACTACTACTACTAGATTACAATTTTCTCAATTCCTACAGCGGAGGAGTGCAAGAGCAGTGAAAACACGCAGGCTCACTGATTACATGGCCCACCTCACACTATCACCGTGCGACACCTAACTCTTTACATAGTACTCCCTCCGTTCCTAAATATTACTAGATGAGTCCCCGCGCGTTGCCGCGGAACAGCCGTATATCTCTCTGCGCAAAATTATCGATTTCATAGAACTAAAAAAACTCTATAACCGCATGACAAATGTGGTAGCCAAACTAAATAAACTCCCATCATCATTTAGATCATCCCACGTAAGGAAAAAAGATCAGCCAACTCCTACTGCATAATGGGATTGTATTTTTCTTTTTGACATGTTAATGGGACTTAAAAGCTCACTTACATGCATGCTACTGGTGCATGCTTGCTTGCAGACATGTTGATGTGATTTAAAACCCACTCACATGCATGCCACGGTATTTCTGCATGCTTGCATGTGGCTTAGTGCGGAGCCTCTCAATGTCTAGATCAGATGGCTATTATGGACTGATTTAGTTCATCTAACAGCTACATTAATTTTGATGATGTGGTTCAAGGAGAGGATAGAGAATTCCTAGTAGTGGGGGCTAGCTATTACTATTAGATAAGTCTTTGTAGAGATTCCACTAAGTGAACTACATACGGAACAAAATGAATGAATCTACACTTAAAATGCATCTATATACATCCGCATGTGGTTCATGGTGAAATCTCTACAAAGACTTATATTTAGGAACGGAGGAAGTACTAGTATAGTGCGTACTGTAATTTATCAGCGAGATAAATTTGTACAATGCTATGAAGCTTCCAGCTTCTGTTACATGTATCTTGCGTCCAAGGTTGCCCGTTGCAACATTTCATCAAATACAAAGGAGACTAACATGCATGCTATTGCATCTCAATGATTGACAGATCATAGCAAATATGTACTCCCTCCGTTCCAAAATAAGTGTCTCAACTTTGTGCAAACTTTAGTACAAAGTTGTACTACTACTAAAGTTGACACTTATTTTGGAACAGAGGCAGCTAAAGAAAAAAAGATCCATGCAGTCCCTAGCCCTTGAACCGTGAACCCTGACCAGGCTTCAATTTGCTGGCAACGTTCGAGCTTCCTAATAAATGAAGTTTGCAACCTTTTGACCATCAGATCATTTTGTGCAGTTTCACCAAAATCGAGATGAGCATCCCTGTGGCAAAGAAATTGAAGAAGCGTGATTAGAATAAGATTACTGGAACTAGTTGATGAGACATAAACTCATCACAAATATAGTACGTAGAAGCCAGTAGAGGTATGTGCGGGGCAAAGAAGTAGAGAAATATCCATAGGGAGTGATGTGGGCAGCTGGAGCAGTGGTGCAAGCCGGCTGTAAAGGGAGTTGTACCTGAGGGACGTAGCTCAACCTTGAGGAGGGCGGCGGGAGGCGGCAACTGCCAACGTCGCGGCAGTGAGCAAGGGACGAAGGCAACCTCACCGGCTTTGTGAGAGAGAACGGCGGGGACCCCTGATCGGGACGTGCCGACAGTGGGTTTTCGCCGTTGGCTACGGCCACCGCATCTACACTAAGCATCCACCCCTTCCCCAAGCGGACGTGATCCGCCAGGATGTTAGAGATGTGGCCACAGTCGTTTTGTGCGAGAGAGTGTGAAGAGAGCAACCCCAGCAAGCAACCATGTAGGCTGGCCCATCCTGACTATGTATATAGTGGAGCGGTTTCCTTTTCTCTCCATATGAACCTATCATAATGCGTACGTGCCACTGAAGAAAAAAAAATTATTTATAAATGACGCGGCACCAACTACTCTTTCTCCTATAACCTTGCGCTTGGCATCTCCAAAATTAACTTGCGATTGGCTCTTCGCCTCTTCGAGAAGTCGAGCAATAATGGTAGTGCACTATATATCATTCTGGCTATATGAGCGAGGGTCGAGGGGCAAGGGAGAGTGCTACATACGGAGCAAAATGAGTGAATCTACACTCTAAAATATGTCTATATACATCAGTGTTTGGAGTATGTACTAGTAGTTCATATTGAAATCTACTAAAGGACATATATATTCCAAACAATATGATATAATCTCTATAACCAAGGTAGTAGGGACGAGGAGTAAACGGAGGGAGTAGTAAATTTTTCTCCTTGTCCTGCGAGCCACCGCGCGCATGGGCAAGGGAGCGGGCGTAAGGCAGAGCAAGCTTCACCTCATCCTGCGAGCCACCGCGCCCATGGGCGGGGGAGACGGCGTACTAAGCTAGCTTCTCTGCGAGTTGACGGGACACATCAAAAGTACTCCAGTATATAGAGCCTTGCCTCTAAGGTAGGCCCCACATGGTTTGCCTCTTTTTTTAATTTAACATAACGCGTCAAGTCGCAATTTGTTTGTTCACCCGTGGTAGACGATCCTCCCTCCACCAAGTGGACAACCAGTACACGTGCCAAATTACCATGTGGGCTGCCTTTTTCGTACAGAAATGAGCTCCACCGTGTACCCGCGCGGGTGTGGTTGGGAAAGAGACGGGAGTACGTGCGCCGTGCATGCACCTCTTCTCTT
>NC_041389.1:80745323-80756794 GCF_002162155.2 Triticum dicoccoides | reverse complement strand
GTCAAGTTTGTGTGTGGCAGGGAGACATGACTAGAGCGCTCGATGTATCAGTGTGTGGGGGGGGGGAGGGGTGGGGGGAGGGGTAGGCAGAGGCCTAACTATAGAGGTAGAACGACTCATATATGTGTTGAGAAGGAGAGACCCAGCTATGTCTTGAGGGAGATCGGTCGACATCCATACATAACTGAAGGACGGGAAATATGATGGGACAGAGAGAGAGAGAGGAGAGAGAGATGGAGGGAGAGGGAGGGAGAGGGGTAGAGTGTTGGATGGGTGATGGAGTTGCTTCTCGGAGATGGTGGGAGAGGCCTACTAGACAAACTGAGGGTGGAACTGCAATGTTATCAATAAGAGTGGGGATGTGTTTCTGTGTGTGCCTATGCATGATAGATCTGTCGGGGCATCCATGGATGACGAAGGGGAACCATGTGTTTGGTAAGCAAACCTAACTAGATCGGTAGATCAATTGTTGTTTGTCGGAGGAAGGGAGAGACACAACTAATGAGGTAGATCGATCGACGTGTGGGTAAAAACGAGTTATAAGTGCCTAGCTAGCTATATGTATAGCGAGAGATTAGTCGGTGTACGTCCATTTGTTAGAGGCAAATAAGGCCCAGCGAGACGGATAGACAGAGAGAATGGAGCTAGGAGGTGGTGCGAGAGGCCCAACTACTAGCTAGATAGGGGGAGGAGTGTGCGGTTGTGAGATCGATGAAAAGAGGGGCGAGAGTTTACACGTGTGTGTGACCGTATGAGAGACACGAGGCAAGGACACATAAAGGAGGAGATTGAAGGTGTGTGTGTATGTTGTAGGCACGCATCACTGGAGAGGTTTATCAATAGGTGTGTGTCGGAAAGGGGTTGTGGAGACTCTGGGAGAACGACCTAAAGAAAAAAATGAATGTGCCCGGTGAATAGAATGCCGAGGGAGGGGGAGGGCGAGGAGGGCGTGTGCATGCACGAGAGAAAGTTAGTGGTAGCTACAAAGGTTAGAGGATTGTGTGGGTGTAAGAGACTAACTAAGATCATAATTTGATATGAAAGCGGATTCATATATTTGAATAGGAGATCATAGTGTTTTAAACATTGCATGCATGAATATAGCGGTGATACACGTGATGTGCACATGTTATACCATAATGTGATAATGCATGGCATTTGCAACTCACACCTAAATGCCGAACAATCTAAACCATACTATACATCAAACAATCTCACATTTTATTTGAATTTGTGATAATGTGTGGCGTTTGCAGCTTACAACTAAATATCGAACAATCTAAACAATACTATATATCGAACATTCTCACATTTTATTTGAATTTGTGGTAATGTGTGGTGTTTGCAACTCACATCTAAATACTTGTAGGCGTAGGGGGCGGGGCACCATACATAATGTGATAAACACATTATACATATGAGACATGGTTTAGATTATGGAGATCTAGCTAGAGATAGAAATGTAATGTGATTTTAAATCAAAATAAAGAGGATTCAAAAAATCGAGTTCGAGTTCATATAGTACACATAGTTCATATGTAACTCGAGACTAATCATGTGGTGTGCAGTGAAGATAATACACAAATGATGGTTTAACTTGACAATAATGATGATTGTAGATCTTATTAAAACAGATAAACGAATTCGAATGCTTTGACTTCAGAACAATCATTACTGTAGATCTTATTCAAATAGAGAAACAAATTCAAATTTAGTTCATATTGAAGCGGTAGTATATATGTTTGGAATGCACTAAAACGTTCATTTGAGTAGTAGGTTGCATGCATTATACACGTAGCGAAATATTTTAATTGAACATAACATGAATTCAAAGTTTTGAATGACATTTGTAGTGTGCATTGATTTGGTACAGTACACGTTAGGCTTGTCCGGAAATTTCAACCCGCGCCTTGTTAGCCCGAAATATTTAAGATATATCTTTGTCTCATTGTGCTCTGACAACTCCATCTCAACCCGCCCCTTGCTATTCTGGAATTACAACGTGCGCGAAAACTCCCACCTCCTATGAAATCCCGACACGCGAAATGCCCGTGGTACCCCTGAACCAAAAGAACCGCCTCAAATTGGTGGGGGTATTGTCGGTGTCAAATCCGGCATATCTCGTAGTAGGGGTCCTAAGCTAGGCGTCTTGGAACGATGGTAACATGGACACGGGATTTTACCCAGGTTCGGGCCCTCTTGATGGAGGTAAAACCCTACGTCCTGCTTTTGATTGTATTCATATGGGGTATAGTACAGAGTACATGTATCTATCACGACATAGTAGTAATGAATATGAGATTGTCTATTGACTAGCCTGGCCTCGGTTTATATAAGACACCGGAGGCCTAGGGTTTAGGAGAGTCCTCGCCTTGGGCGCCAAGTCTTGTGGAGTCTTCCTTGTATGCGGCAGGGGTTATCCGAACTGGCCCATGAGTATACGGACATGGGGGTCCTCGGCCCAATCTAACTGATCGGGAGACGACATGGTGAGTACCCCCTAGTCCAGGACACCGTCAGTAGCCCCTTGAACCGGTCTTCAAGTTGGGGACGCTCCTCGATTCTTCCGAACTGTTCTTCATCTTCGGTAGTCGGTCTTGAAAACAGGTTCAACAAATCTTCTCATCTTTGATCTTGAGGATCGCCGAGGTGACTCCGAAGAGCTTACACATCGGGTATCCGAGGAGCCCCTTTAAGTTTCCGGCCTTTATCAATGCCTTATTATTTTTATGCCATACCTCGGGTTTGAAGTTGTTCCCGAGCGGCAACGTCCTCTTGCGTCCGAGCTCCAACGCCGGATTGCATTCGAGGTCTCTTTAGCATCCGAGCACCAACGCCGGACCGCACCCAAGCTCCAATGCCGGAATGTATCCGAGCTCCAACGCCGGACTATGTCCAAGCTCCAACGTCGGAATATGTCAAGCTCCAACGCCGGACTGTATCCGAGCTCCAACGCCAGACTATATCCGAGGTGTCATAGATCACCTTGGTTCAAAAAAGTTGAAGGAGTTTAGCCGAGCTTAATGCCGGAAATGCTCTCTACGGAGCCAGCCACTAGCGTTCGAGCTTTATGCTCGACTGCTTCCGGGGTGTCTATTGTAGTCGAGCACCAACGCCGGACTGTCTCCGAGGTGGTGCACCACCTCGGCCATGGGCTGACTTTTATGAATTTAATTCCGAATTGTGCAATGTAATCTCTGCCGAGATGTATAGCCAATAACCCTCAAGGTGCGTGTTGGCCTAATATCCGGGATGCACCTGAAGGAAAAAATCAAACCGCTGACCCTAGTAGCCCCTGAGACTCTGGTCGATTCATAAAATCAGCCTAAGGATCAATTCCCGGCTTGGTAGCATACTTAGGAAGAGAAACGCAGTGTGCAAAGTCCTCAAGACTCAGGTTGGGTGCGGCCGACCAACCTGAGGATAATAATCTCCTCGAAAACTATATTGTGCTTTAAATTTTCTGCATTGGATTGTCAATGCAGTAGCCCCCGAGACACTGGTCGGGTGGCAACACCAGATCAGGGGATCGATGTACCCCTTTAATATTTGTAAATAATAAGTCCGAACCCCAGTAGCCCCGAGCCTTAATGCGGGCATGGGAGGCCGAATTAAGGATCGATATCCATAGTAAAATGACTCTATGTACACAAGTACTTTACGTCATTAATGCTCGGATCCGCATTGTACAAAACTTTGTTGACCGACCATCGGCTCCAACCTCCTCGGCCAGCAGCCGAGGAGTGTTTGTCCTACTTTATAAAGCCTTTATGAGGGCAAAGATTTATGGCAAACAAGGCAATCCGTCCATACGGTTTTATAAACAAAAGTACGCAGAGAGACATGTTATATTATTGTTTAACATAAGAAACATTGTCCAAAGAAAATAGTCCCGCTATCGGTTCCTTTCTTTGGGTTGTCATGCTAAGCATGATCATGAAACCTCAGCCGATCAATGTGGGAGGAAAATACTGAGGATCTAGTTCGGGGAAAGCTTCCCAACTCTGTGGTCTAAATGAACCCAAACTTTTTACCTCCGTTGCGACCGTTTATAATCTGAAAGTGGCCCATCATCGGCTTCTACCCCCTTGTAGATGCTATGCAGGGTGTTTCCGCAATAACAAAACAACCCTTAGCTGATGTCTCGGTGCCCGAAGGCGGTTGTGTTTAGCGGAAACGAGGCAATCAGATATGCGGGCTTTATAACTTTCCCTTAGTCATAGGAGCTTAAAGTTGGGAGGCCAGCAAGTAGCCCCCCCCCCGTTAGTGTTTGGCGACAGCCGAGGTCAAGCCGTAAACACTTCGGCCAATGTTATGAAGGGCCCATCATTTAATACAGTCATCGGACCGCTGACCAGTTTACGCTTATTGTGACGGTTAGTTTTCGGCTTTCTCCACTGAGGTGCTTAACCATGCGAGTTGGAAGCACAATCGCAGTGGTTCTCCCTTTGCACACCTAGCCGAACAAAGCGGAGCGTAGGAGGCAAGCACAGGAGCCGGGCAACCCAACTATTGACCGAAGACACAATTCGAAACTGATGCATATATAGCAATATCCGAGAATTTTTGGCAAATCTCTAAAGGTGTCCGGCGTTGCACTGCGAGACTTATGCGGAAAACACACAAATGGTTGAAAAGTGCCATAGGCTTGGAAAACCAAAAAAACGTCAGGAAAAACTCGACGTCCGAACTAGATCAATTGTTCGGTGCCAATCAAAAAATTGGTCTTAGAGAAAAAAATTGTGCTTCTGTCGTGCTTTAACATGACACATCCTATCTCAAGAC
Organism: Triticum dicoccoides; assembly: GCF_002162155.2. Lineage (NCBI taxonomy): Eukaryota > Viridiplantae > Streptophyta > Magnoliopsida > Poales > Poaceae > Triticum > Triticum dicoccoides. Next base: position 80,752,009 of record NC_041389.1, on the reverse strand, counting down.
TTCAAGCAGGTCAGCCTACGGCTTCAACCTCCTATCCCGAAGGAGTACTTCTCGTTAGGCCAGTTTAGCAAACTTTAGCGGCTTTGAGAGAGAAATTAGGCTCCCCGGCTATTGACCGCACACTCGCGTCGAAAAAAGGAGTGATAGAAAAAAGACTTTGCAACGACTAAGAAGAAGAACACCTATTATAAAATAGCTCACATAAATTTAAGAGCCCCCGAGTGACTTGGGTAAAAGAATTTTATGTATAATGATTGTATGTACCGAAGTACTTATATCATATCTGTGTTCACCTGACCTTTATACGCGTCTTAACCGACCGTCGGCTTCTCCCTCTTTGGTCAAGGACCGAAAAGTGTTATGTACTCCCCCTATCGAGAATATCGACGGTGTTTCTGATAACCAGGCAATTAGGCCATAAGGTTGTAACAGACAAAGCACGCTCAGGGAACTTATGCTATATTACCAACGAAGTGTAAGAAGCATCTTCGAAGAAAATAGTACCCCCACCGATACCTTTCTTCGGTTGCTCACTATGAGACTTGTGCAATAGATTTTTTGTACTCATGAGTTCCATTGTGTGCCGACCATTATTAAAAACAGTAAGAGCGCTAGCTTTCGGCTTCACCCAGTCTGAGGTCCGGCTCGGGTAACCCGATCGTGACAATCGCAAAGGTGCTCCCTTTACTCCCTAGCCGAACAATCGGGAACGTAGGGGTAAACACAGGAGCAAGGCAACCCATCTTGCAAATCACTTAGGTCAATATGGTGCATATTGTGGCATAATACATGAACAAGGAACGAAGCCGTACAAGTATAATCATATGCAAGAGGAAAAGCTCCAGCAAGGGAGCCCCAAGTAAACAGGGTATTTTAATTTGTGTGACACAAACAAAGTTATGACAAGAAATTTTTTCGCAAACAACTTTTTGCCAAAAAAAAGTGTAATGCTTGGTTGGATCGAACAAAATTTAAAAATTTAGAACTTTGAGCATGAAAGCAACTTAGCTGGTTAATGTGTTCGGCATTGGTGACGAGGTCCGGACTTATGGCGGGACGAAGACATAGTCCCCAGCCTGGCCAAGGTCCCAGCCCCCAGGCCGGTTCCGAAGTGTCCGAGAAAAGAGCTCGACTTGACAAAGTGGTGAAGCGGGCAGCACGCCCAGGCGATAGCGCGGCCTGGTCTGAACCAATCGCCTGCACACATAAAATAGTGCAGGCCAGAAATAATAATAATAATAAATTGCATAACGAATTTATGCGAAGTGACTAATCTGGTAAATATGGCCTGAGCGACAAGGCCGTGGCGGAGCAGAGATGTGGACGCATGTCGGAATTCACGGAATGACAATGTCGTCTGCTTGACACGGTGATGGCGCGATTTGTAGCATGGGCACACGATGTCGCTAGCCAATCTGTGCACAAAACATAGTGCAACCCAGTGTAATAATTCCTTCAAGCAAATCAATCTAAATTGGCTAAAATAAATAGGATAGATATCACCTGGGAATTTGTTCAGCGGCATGAAAATCCAAAGCAAAACCATCTGGACGTCCACGGATTTGCGTCTACTAAGTGGACACCAGCCGAACTAGTAATAATGCATGCACATGCACGTATTTGATCTTTGGAGAGTCAATCAATACATGAGGTTGTAGTAGTCCTTGAGCCCTTGTTTGCTTGGTTCAATCTTATGCACAGGCAAGTAGGACAGTCCTTCCAATAATAGAAAATCAATTAGCAATAGCTTTATCAAATCAGATCATAAAAAAAAGAAGGAATAAGACATGTACTACTAGTACTTGACTTCCCTTTTCTTTGATGAGTGCGGTGTCTTGTGCACTCCGCGGACATTGTCCACGTGTGTCCTTGGCTGGGACGCTGCCATTCGGACTGCATTTTTTTTCCTTGCCGCCGATCTAGAAGCTCATCAGCCGCCGCACAGAAAATTTACCGAGCTTGAGTTATGCAAAACGAAAAAATTGCACGAGCCCGTAGCAACGATTCTAGAAGAAAATCGTCTCATGCTAGATGAGTATAATAGAAAATATAACACCTGATTTAGAGTCGGTTGAAGATTCCATCGCACCACAGCAATACCCCGCATGAAAGCACCAGTATTGTGGATGCAATGTTCATTGAACTTCGGATGAAACAGGGCAAAAGTTGTCGGACTGAAACCGACTGGACCGTCGCGTCAATCCGGCAACAGCAGACCGGATCATAACCGGCGGCAAAAATTCTGATGTCCTCCAAACCCCTCGTGGGGGAGTGGCCGCTCCATCCCCTTTTTAATCTTAAATTGGGGGGCTAGCTTCCCAAGCTACCAAATAGTTAGCACACATTAATTAACCAAGTAGGAAGTGCACCCACAAGATACATAGGCTATCTTAGGAAAAGCTGGCACTGGTATACGTGGAAAGTGTAGAGACAATTAGCAAAAAGGTAGCCTCCCTCCACGCTTACAACAAAATAGTACTAATAATAAAGAAAAAGGGAGGATGGCTGGAATCTTTCCTGTACAGTGACGCCGATCAGATCCTTGTGTCCGGCCCACCCGCCGTGCTCATCACAGGCACTATAGTCCGGGCAGTCTCCTCGGCTGAACCGCCGCTGCTCAGGCTATGTTTTGCCTGGTAGCTCGGATCTGTTGTACTATCGAGCGCCAGGCACGATGGTCTTTGATTTTGATCTAGCACTATGAACAAATAGTACGAGGCGACAGTAACAGTTTGCAGGAAAGATAATTTATGGGAACAGATCTAACTGAAAAAATATCACCTGATTGCCACATCGATCCGTGACGATCACCTAGCAGGCTCTCAATGAAAGCACCAATGTCGGTGTCAAATCTGGCATATCTCATAGTAGGGGTCCTAAGCTAGGCGTCTTGAAACGATGGTAACATGGACACGGGATTTTACCCAGGTTCGGGCCCTCTTGATGGAGGTAAAACCCTACGTCCTGCTTTTGATTGTATTCATATGGGGTATAGTACAGAGTACATGTATCTACCACGAGATAGTAGTAATGAATATGAGATTGTCTATTGACTAGCCTGGCCTCGGTTTATATAAGACACCGGAGGCCTAGGGTTTAGGAGAGTCCTCGCCTTGGGCGCCAAGTCTTGTGGAGTCTTCCTTGTATGCGGCAGGGGTTGTCCGAACTGGCCCATGAGTATACGGCCATGGGGGTCCTCGGCCCAATCTAACTGATTGGGACACGACGTGGTGAGTACCACCTAGTCCAGGACATCGTCAGGTACTTTCGTAACTTACCCCACATTTGGGACAAGCGCGTCTCTAAGCCATGGTTCCCCACTGCCATCCCATCCGCCCACCCATTCGTACATCGAGGCCGCGAAAACCCGCGACGAAACCCCACACCCTGCTTCGTCCGCCACCCAGCCGGAGCCTCTTCCCCGACGACATCGTCCACAGCAACACCTCGACGTCCCTCATCCACTGTATCAGATGAGGATCCGTCGTCGATCTTGTCGTCCCACCGGTTCAGCCACCCCATCCTCCACCTCCAAGGAGCTGCCCCGACGTTCCCCTTGTCTTTCGCGCCACCTCCATTCCCACACTGCCGTCTTGCACCACCAGAAGAGCATCATCATCACTGTTTCCTCAGATGAAGTTGCGGCCTAATCGGCGCCACCAAAGAGGTTGTACACTAATCGCTGCATTTTCTTCTTGATTCGATCTCACGGTGCTGCCGGCGCTCGGTCCTGAGCCGACACGGCGCGGCTCCATCCTCGGTGGCGTCGCCGGCCACTTCCTCCACGGCGTCGCTCCCTCGCCGGTGACGTCCACATCAGTAGGAGCTGCTACTGCTTTAGCTCTTCCTCGCGCTGCTGCTCTGCTCTTGCTCTCAGTCTCCTACCTGGTCTGCTCTTGCTATTGCTCTTGCTCGCGCTCCTGCTCTCGCTCTTGCTCTTGCTTGTGATACTTCTCCAATTTAGCTACACTTCAGTTGACTGAATCGACTTTTGGGTCAGTCGATTTTTTAGGGGGGGCTCGCCGGGGTGAAGGAAGAACCAGCCGCAGCAGGGAGGGGGGCTCGCCGGAGAGGTACCCCACTATCTATCTTAGGGTTCAGGGTGGGGGCGGTGGTCGCCGGTGGTGGCGGGGCGTTGTCGGGTCGGCGGCGTGGGGATCGCCGGAGAAAAAGCTCGGCACGTGGGGGCCTAGAGGGATGGTCGGGGCGGCGGCGGACCGGTGGTGGGGAGTGTTTTCAGGGCGGGTGGGGCGGCGCACCGCCGGCCGCGGGCGGCGGGGGGCTGCTGTTTGGCCGGTGGTGGCTGGCGGCTCAGGGGGGTGGAGGTTGAAGATGAACCGCAGGCCCTTGATTTCGTATCCAATGGCTGCAAAATCGACTGACCAGAGATGAAAAAGTCAGTCGACCTATGTGTAGACTCACCTTACTAGTGCGTTCAGTTTCGACAGCAAAATTCAGTTTCGACAGAAAAATTCAGTTTCGACAGTTAAGTTCAGTTTCGACAGTTAATTTCAGTTTCGGCAGTTAAGTTCAGAGATGAGCGGCTGATGTATTTTACATCTAGCACTTTGTGGTTATGTATTTTACGTCATGTATTGGAGATGCTATTAGAATTCCACTGAGGTTAACGTTGTTCGTTGTCTCTCTTGTCCTGCTTTAGCCTCGGCGTCATACAACTCACCAGAGCTGCTCCAACGATGAAACCCTCCATCACAGCAGAGCAGTACCTCGGGCTCCATCTCCAGACGCCTAAGATCTTCTTCCCCTCCTCCGACAGCAAAGTCAGTCGGAGCATCCTCACTGGCCAACCCAATCACGCTGAGATCAACATGGCTTCGCCAAAGAGGTTGTACACTCGTTGCATCTCTTTTTTACTCTACATGTTATATATATTGTCCACTGAGCACACGGATTTGTTCTTTTATTGTCTCCTTGAAAGAAAAAACATAGAAATTTTAATTTTCACTTGTCCTCCTTTTCAAATTCCTTTCATGAAGCACAAGACTAAGAGATAGTAGCATAATAGCATTATAACCGTACATTTTCTTGTGGTTTGACTTAATCTCACCATGCTTCTTTGCATCTTGTGATCTTCCAATTGTTGTGAATCAAACACCCAGATTGGCAGAAATCCTGTGTTTTTAAATTCTCTGTTTTGCACGTGGATTCCTATCATATTCCTGTCTATTTCCTATCCCTGCATTGTTGGAATCTTCCAATTCAAACGAGCCCTTACAGAATTACTTCTCTTACAGATAGTTGTCAAAGAAAACCTTGTGTGGTTTGTCCCGCTCCTGCTGTGCTGTCGTCCACCCTAGCTCAGCTGCTCCAACGATGGAAGGGTCCAGCACAGCAGGGAACCGGCCTCCAGACTGTCTTTTGCCACCTCAGATCTTCTTCCCCGCCGCCAGCAGCCATGAAAACTACATTACGATCATCAACTAAGCAGATGACCTCGAGGACTACACGGGTTCGTGTCTGCTTACGTTATGCATCGCTTAATATTACATGCTACTTTATCATCTTGTTCACCGATTAGACTCTGAGTCAGCTCCAAACTAATGGTCAAACTTTAGTTTTTAAATGGTTGTGGGGTACATATCGGGGCCGCTATCAATAGTATCTATCTACTATCTGGTTAATCTCCGGTGTCTACTATGAGTTTTATGTTGGGTGGGAAACAAATAGTAAAGAAGCCATTATCTGTATTTTTTAACTGAAGCCATTATCTGCCTGCTATTATTGGTTTTGGGTCTATCCACAGGTTGCTACCATCACTCTGGATTTCTGCATGCACTCCTTACATAATCTCACTATGTTTTATTCCTATGCATGACAGTTATTGTAAAGAATGGAACTGAACATGTAGAGCAAAAGAGACGAGCCTTGCGTGGCAATAAAATTTCATGCAGACGTCGCTCCATGGTAGGCGCAAAGGCAGCCCCCCTCCATGCATTTCGGATTGTAATCGAGAGGAAGATATCTGTTCTGAGGGGGATTCAGAAGGAGAAGACAACTCCTATTTACCCCTTGAGATCTTCGCTCTAACTTGGCATGCTGATGTTGGTTATATCATGCATATGGTGTCTTGCATTGCTTACTTTATACATCAAATATGTCATCTGCTTAGTTTAGACATCCTTTGTGCGAATGCCATCTGTTTAGTTTATTCATCGTTTATGTGAATTATGCAACGCCATCTTGTTTAGCCAGGCATCATATATGTGAATTTTGCAATGCCATCCTGCTTAGCCAGTCATCTTATATGTAAATTATATCAGGCCATCCTTTTTTTCATTACATATTACATTTGTCAACAATGTTAGTACATTCAACTGCTCTTCGTGTGCATCAGCCATTTGACACGATGATGGCAAATTCTGGAGTGAAAACAAGGTCTTCAGAGCAGACTATGCTATCTGACGAAGCGCATATCTCGCTGGTTACGGATAGCTCCTCAGAGGAGGATTCAGAGACAGATGACCAGTCCTATTCCCCCCCCCCCCGAGGTGTATGCTCTAACTTGGCAGGGTTATGTTGCTCATATCATGCGTATGGTGTCTCGCATTGCTATGTCATTTGATTAGTTCAGACATGCTTTGTGTGAATGCCACCTGTTTAGTGTCTAATTACCATATATCTGAATTATGCATTGCCATCTTGTTGCAAGACATTATATATGTGAA
>NC_041389.1:80729288-80744774 GCF_002162155.2 Triticum dicoccoides | reverse complement strand
CTGACGAAGCGCATATCTCGCTGGTTACGGATAGCTCCTCAGAGGAGGATTCAGAGACAGATGACCAGTCCTATTCCCCCCCCCCCCGAGGGGTATGCTCTAACTTGGCAGGGTTATGTTGCTCATATCATGCGTATGGTGTCTCGCATTGCTATGTCATTTGATTAGTTCAGACATGCTTTGTGTGAATGCCACCTGTTTAGTGTCTAATTACCATATATCTGAATTATGCATTGCCATCTTGTTGCAAGACATTATATATGTGAATTATACAATGCTATCTTGTTGCAAAGGCATTATATATGTGAATTATGCAATGCCATGTTGTTTAGCCAATCATCATGTATGTGAATTATATCATGCTATTATTTTTTTGTATTACGTGTTCCATTTGTCGACAACTTTGTATATTCAACTACTCTTCCTGTGCATCAGCCATTTGAAGCTGGGATGGAACTATCTAGAGTGAAAACAAGGTATTCAGAGCAGACAATGCTACCTGCTGAAGCAGACATCTTGCTGGTTACAGAGAGCTCCTCAGAGGAGGATTCAGAGACTGATAACTAGTCCTATTTCCCCCCTGAGGTCTGTGCTCAAACTTGGCAGGGTTATATTACCCATGTCATGCATATTGTCTTGCATTGCTTAGTTTTTACATCATATATAGATTGTCATCTGCTTACTTGCTTACTATATAAATCACATATTTGAATTATGTCATGCCATCATGTTTACATAGTACATACACATCATCTATCTGAATTATGGCATGGCAACCCATTTAATAAAGACATCATATAGTTATATCATCTCATCCTTTTTAGTGTTTACAGTCATCATATTTTGAATTATGGCATTCTATCCACGAATGTATGTGCATTATGGCATGCCAACCTATTTAATAAACACATTATATAGTTAGTCATGTCATCCTGTTTACATAGTCTCATATTTTGAACTATGTCTTTCCATCTTTTTTTGTTAGCCATCATAATGTGAAATTGTGTCATGCTATCCTGTTTAGTTAGCCATCATATATGTGAAATTGTGTCATGCTATCCTGTTTGGTTAGACAACATAAATATGAATTATTTCATGCCCTCTTTTATTTCCCACTATCCATTGCACCTGTCTATCATACAATGTCTATACTTTCAATTGCTTTTCTTGTTTATCAGCCATTTGAATTGGAGAGCGTGATGGCAGTATCTAAGGGAGTAACAACACGGTCTTCAGAAAAGATAGTGCTACCAGTTGATGCAGATAGAACCACGGTTGTACTTGCCCAAGGACCAGATCCACCACACATAACCCAGACTCTCGCAGATTGTACCCTACCCAGCTGGACAGAGAACCAGCTACACCCCTTCTAACCCCAACCCCGGCAGATAGTAAACCAGTTCAAGTTGACACAGCACCGTCTCCACCACAGAGCACCCAAACACGAGCAGTTAGTAAGGGAACTGCAGTGCCCAAAGCACGAGGACCACCACTCTGAATCCCAACTCAATGCTTAAAGGAGAAGAAGATTTGTTCTCAGGTCAGGTTCTATAGCTATGGTTCATACTCCTTTGCTCTTGCATTACTGTATTTACTCATACCAACTTTGAAATTTGAAGGATGAAATTGAAACTCCAATGGTACAACAGGTATGTTTTAAACCTACTTCTTTAACTGGTTTGCTGTTGTAACCTGCTCTATGTTGATTTTAGTTTCAATTGAATAAACAGTTATGTTCTCATGTCATGCACATTACAAGAGTTGTTATTGCTCTATAGTTACCCACACTTATATTCTGTCTATTCTGCTTTGTCTTGAACAAATATTATTTGAACTGTGTCTCTATCTTGATTTGGCAACAAAAACTAGAATGATGTAGACCATAAAGTGACCATGGTAAATATATATATATATATATATATGTTTGTTTCATGCTATTATCCTGTCCACTTTACTATGGAACTCATTTACCAAAATGAGTTTCATATACAACATGGTAAACATGTGATGTGTCTGCTTGTTTCTCTTTTAGAATGCGGACAAAATATTGGAGAAGAGTACCACGTTATCCAATGGTAAAGGAAGTAATGCAGATAATGTTCAAGATAGTGAGACATCCCTGTTAGTCTCCAAGAAAGCTGATAAAAACTATCTTGACGACAGTGAGAGAACCCAAAAGTCATGTCTTGATGTAGTGTTCGAGTTACTGGCCACTACTGCTGGCACAAGCTCTTTGAACTTGTTGCCTGAATCAGTTCGTCTTCTTGAGTCTCAACTTCAAGTTGAAAGACATCGATCAGATGTGCTGCGACAGGAAGTTGAAGGACTGAGGAAGTCCCTGCAGAATTCAGATGCATATTTCTTGGTGCAACAACAAGCGCTGGAGAATTTAAGCGCCAAACAAGAAAAAGTTAATAAGCTTGCTAAGCATCTTGCCAGCATTATGGGTACCCAGGATATTTTTTCTTGAGATCTTCTGAAGTGGCTTCAGTTCTGGATTTGTTTTGCTGCGGCATTTATTTGCGCTGGTCGCCAACTTTGACAACCAGTGTATATGCTATGCTGTTTTGTTCCCTATATTTGCACTGGTGGCGAACTTTGATGCCCAGTGGATGTAATATGTGTAATAGCCGTGATAGCCTAGCGTTAGTTGCTTGCTTATTTATTTCCTTGTTGTCTTGTTTATTTGTTTGCTTGTAGTCATTGCAGTTCTTTTTCCGCGCTTTGCTAGTGGCTGCAATAACCTATTTTTTAAAACTAGGCCACAATAACCATGGGCTAATATTTACTGTAGTGACACTGGGCCTCCTACTGGCCGTAGAAATAGTGGGCCTTCTACGGGCCGTAGAAACAATGGGCCTTCTACGGGCCGTAGAAACAATGGGCCTTCTGCGGGCCGTATCATCAATGGGCCTTATACGGGCCGTATGATCGTTGGCCAAACATGGTCCAAACAGACCGCGTTATGGCCGTAAACGGGCCAGAGTTGGAATCATTCGTTCATGGGTCGACCATAACAGGCCATCGTTAATAGGCCGTATTTGATGATGCTATGAAAACGGCCCAACGTATTAACAGACCACAAACGGGCCGATTGTAACCACGGGCTGAATTTGGCCCACAAGCAGAAAATGACAGTAATAGGCCGTAAGTAAACGAATGTTGGAAATGAGCCCAAGAATAAATGGGCTCTGAGAAGGCCGAAAGATAACATGGGCTGGAAACGGCCCAACGGAATAACGGGCCGTTAATGGGTTTAAGGTGATACACTGTTCATTACGGGCCAGTTTCACCACGGGTCATTAATGGGTGTAAAGTGATACACTGTTCATTACGGGCCAGTTTCACCACGGGCCGTTAACAGGCCAAGAGTTAGAAAGGGCCTCATATGGGCCAAAAGACGTCATCGGCCATACATGGGCCAGAAGTGAAAACGGGCTGGAATCATATTGGATGGCCCAGATGACGCTACTGGGCCTAATTCGGTTAGGGCGTAACGGGTCTTGGGTTAGCAGGCTGTAAATGGGCTATATGCAAACAGGTCGTTAACAGGCTTTCCATGGGCCGGCCCGCCACCTTTTGACCAAGTCAAACGGGCCGGCCTTTTCATAGGAATGGGCCTCTGTTGGGTCGTGCCACGTGTCGACGTATCATAGGCGCCTTCCGTCCAATGAGTGGATGACATCTGTCCCAACGATGAGCCAACACGTGTTTCCTCCAGCCAATGATGATTTTACACGTGGAAAATCCCCATTGGTCGGGGCTGTTAACGGGTTATCGGATCCAAAAACTGATCTGATAGCTTAACGGCGTTCCGTTACGGTGGATGCCACGTGTTGGTCACCCTTGACGAAAGCACTTCTGTGACGCGCGATTTATTGTCATGGAAGTGGACACTTCCGTGATGATAATTTTGGTAATGTCATGGAACACTTCTACGATAGCACAGGTATGACTATCTTGATTCTGTCATAAAATCGTCATGGATGTACATGCATGACAAAAAAATGCAACCTACTGTGACAAACACGTATCATCACGGAAGTGTATTTTTTGTAGTGAAAGCTGGAAAGGGGGGTGTGATTTGACGGCTCATTGGACATTACTTCGATGCTACGACCGGGGTGTGTTTACCGTGCAGTTGTGCACTCTAATTTGTGCATATGGCACATGGACCCCGTTGCCGGTTGCCCCACATATCAGCGAAAGGAAGTAGAAAGACAGGAGTAACTAGTTACACATAAATATATTTTTGACAGAGAGATACTCCCTCTCTAAAGAAATATACAAATCTTTTATATCACAACTTTATACTTCCTCCGTCCGAAAATACTTGTCCTCAAAATGAATAAAATGGATGTATCTATAACTAAAATAAGTCTAGATACATCCATTTCTAGGACAAGTATTTCCGGACGGAGGGAGTACATAAGAAAAATCAAGGGGAATATATATAACATATATAATTATAAAAAACAGAGTTGTTTTTAACACAGTATAGACGAGTTGGTGATGTTGGTGTGCCTGCCATCCTGCAATATAGGCCATCCGATTTATATCTGATGGATAGGAAGGAAACTATGGCAATTTTGCAAAAAGGTACCCACACACCTCTCCACATTTGCAAATAAGGCCTTCCCTCGTTCATCCTTTTCTCTCAAAAGATAAAATACTCATACAAATGCATCTTGATGTTACGTGCAATGCACGGGCATTATGTGGGTTCAGCTTTTTTTATGGGGGTTCGGCTGAGAATATAATACTCAGACAGGCTCACGGTTCTGGACATTGGGCCGCAGGCCCACCCTGCATGTTTGGGGGGCCATGTGTTCTACCTCAGCACTTTTCATATTGCAAACGATCGGTACGGCACTGGTTTTAGATGTTGTCGCAAGGCGAATACACAAAATTGAATAAAGCATGGCAGCTGTTGGAATGAAATCGAACGACAGTTCCTAACCAGCAATGAGAGTTGCAACTCTATCAATGGTATACCATGTGATAAATAATATTGTCGTACTACTTATACACAAAGGACACTTGTTTCACCATGCCAGATTATTACATCAAAATCTCTTGGAGGATAGATCAGTTCGGCAGTTGCGTGCTGCTACTGAAGAATTTCAAAGTTGATTTGGACCAGCTCTCCTTGCCGAGAAAGTTCGATTTTGACATCATCCCCTACCGCAAGATATGATTTAGATTTGAACCTTGACCATCCTTTAGCATCAATCATCATGCGATCATCCTTTGTACTTACGGTATATTGAGCAGGTTCATTCACACCAAGGTTGCGCATGGTAAGGGAAACTTGGCCGCGGTCGCCCGGATTGTTGAACGACTCCCTCGTTGCTCTAGGAATTCTCTATTTGCAAACCAGAAGACATACCCAAACAGTTAGATCAACACAGTGAATCATGTGAAACAACATGGAAAGAAAAAAGAACGAAGCACTTGGGCGGCCAATGCTTACCAAGAAGGTGGACATGTCAGTTTTTGTAAGGACTTTGGTATATGAAGTGCGAACTGTAGCCCAGTCTGTTGCCGGTGAAACTGCTCGTTCGGTTGCCACTGCACGGGCCGGAGCAGATGCAAGTGTAAGTGTTGGTGCGGGTGCCGAAGCCGCTGCTGCTGCCGGAGATGGTGCTCCTTGTAGAGTTGGTGCCGGTGTCGGAGCAGGTGTCGGTGTCGATGCCCGATCCTCCGGTAGATCAGACTGACCCGCTGACGCGGTCGGTGCCCAATCCTCAGCTGGATCAGACTGAGCTGCTGCCGTTGTCAGTGCTAGAGCAACTGCCGGTCGATCCGTTGCTGAAGGTGGTACCGATATGCAAGACAACAGCGATCATGTCTAGTCTGCTATGATCAGCTTTCTAACTTGACTAGGATCCGTGACCGTGATCCAGTTTTTTTCTTCATTTCTTTTAAACGCGAGGAGGACTAATTGTGGCGTTTTTGTTAAACCAAACTGCAGTTCATCATAGGGATTCAGCTTGTACTCAGACAACAGACTGATCCAATTTTTTCCAGTAATATAAGTGATGGACAGTGCCTTCGTTACTAACACGACATAAGAAGTGAAACCTGCAAAAATAGCCATCGTAGAGCAAACCAAACAGTTTATTCTGTGATGAATGTCACATGGCAAAACATGCATCGTAAAATTGCAGGAAAAGAAAGAAAATATGACATTAAATCAATAAGATTTAGACAGTAAATCAATAAGATTTACCTGATGTGACACGAGTGAATCCTTACCATGAAATCACTATGTTGAAGTACTAAACAGAAGATTGATTGTCAAACTACGGGTGGCATGCAGGGGCCCCGCCTAGTCCCACAAGCAGGACAGTCCAAAGGTCGTGACAAATCATATGGACCGAACATCCATGGGACTGGAAATCTGGGTGGGTGCGATAAAAACCTTGCAATGCATACAGATATTGGAGTGTAACCATAATTGATAAACCATCCTCACTAAAAAGATGATCTAGTTACTTCAAAATATACAGACTGAATTGAGTGGATAGGCATTAACATAGACCATTCTCAGGACTGACCACACACCAAAAGTGGCAGTACTAATAAACAATACAGGGTTCACAAACACAAATCAAGTACTGAACAATAGTACTTACTACAGACAAGCAAAGTTGCACTAATTAAACTTTGCAAACTATTTATTGCCACCGACCTACGGGATGAACACCGCATAACTGACTAGGCCATGGACTTTGTGAGAGATGTCTACATGCACCATCACCATCTCGTCAACCTTGGAGAACCTAACAGAGTGGTCTTTCCACTCATAAACATGATGATGAAGACAGGCCGCCTCAGATTTGTTGGGAAGCTTTATAAGAACCACACCCTTCGTAATCGAAGGCACAACCAGGAAATTGTTGTGGTCAAGTACAGCCTCGAGAACACGCCTGACAACAATGCTACAGGAAAACACTAGTTCAGGACATGTGGCGACAAGGACACAGCAGCTGGATAGTTTAGCAGTAGAACTCATCATCAGGTCTTCCAGTTCACACGCCATGACTTTGAGAACTTCATCTCCACCGCGGACCTGGTTCTAATTCAAACAGAAACCATATTTTATTACTAAATCTGTTCAGAAATATAAGATGATTTTCGATATTATACTCCATATATGACTACATATACGCATAGAAATGAGTGAACAAAGACACTAGAACATGTCTTCAAAGGCATGAGAGCGGGTGGGATTACTTGCAATATCCATAACACAAGTTACTGAGGCAAATATACCCTCTTCAAAGGTAGCATTGATGTTCATAAAGTACTCCCTCCGTCCCAAAATTCTTGTCTTAGATTTGTCTAGATAGGGATGTATCAAGTCACATTTTAGTATTAGATACATCCGTATCTAGAAAAATCTAAGACAAGAAATTTGGGACAGAGGGAGTAGTTGAAAGTAATCTATAAGAAATCAGTGTCAACCGCTCGCATGTTTTGGTCAAAAGAGGAATTTAGAACCGTCATTTGGCACACTAAAATCACATGCAAGATCACCCAGAAAGTTGTACTACCAGTACTAGTACTGTGTGTTAGATGAAAAAACACGATCAAGATCGAGAAAAAGATCGTCAACAAGAGACATTACTTGGACTTGCTTAATGAGGGATCCCGGAGAGGGGGGCTTGGACAGGGCGATGGCTTTGAGCTTGTCTGCGGTAGTCTCGGCGGGGTGCTTGCGCTTCTTCGTACCATGAGCCTCGACGGTTTTGGCCAGAGCCATAGACATCACGGCGGCCGGTACTCCAGCGTCCATCCAAGAGAGGAAGCTGATAGAGAAGAGTGAAAGGAGGAACGAGATCAGGGAGAAGCGAAGTGAGTGGGGGTTTTCCAAGAGAGGAAGCTGAGAGAGAAGAGTGAAATGATGGTTGCTTCGTCCGTCCAAATTACTACTGGAAAGGAGGGGGTTTTGTGATTTGACGGCTCATGGGCATTATTGTGACGCTTCGATCGGGGTAGTCTACCATCACTCTACTACGGAGTAATTTAGTGCATGGCTGGTGGACCCAGGTGCTGGCTGTCCCATACGTCAGCGAAAGTGAGTAATTTAGTGCATGGCTGGAGGAGGATCCGCACGGTAGAGCGTGTCCACTGTTTTTCTGAAGAAAAAAATGATTACAGCAAGCGTTTCCACTCTTATGACGGAGGAGTGCAAAACACGGCAGCCACTTGACATACACAGTGCTCCTACTACTAGGCATGTGCAGTGGTTCATATGTCAGTACTACACAATCTTGTTGCTAGTGTAGTAAGATATGATGATAACAAATGATGTTGTGCGCATGTCAACTACTCCTATATGTAACATAGTACCGCTTTTTCGACTGTCCGTTCGAGAATGAACGGTGAGATCAATGTTAACAGAACTAGGTCTACAGCACACGGAGAGTACGGTGCTACAGTACTCCATGAAACATGAACCATATAAAGAACGAATAGTGTTAGGCAGGGTGTATGAAGGGTGCACGGGATGGGAGCAAAAGTTCCCTTCTCGACCCACTTTTGGGCATGGCTCTCCTCTCCTCCTTGAGCTCACGGAGCTCCACGTCCTTGGCCCTGAGCTCTACATCCTTGGCATGGAGCTCTTGTGTCAGGCGCCTCAACTCGGACTCCGTGATCTGTTGCGCCACCATGGCACCAGGTAGAAGCAATGGGGAGAGGAAGCAAAGGGGGCGAAACAGCTGAAAGGCAATGCAATCTACAGGAAGGCGGAGGGATCCAGCCGAGGAGCGGGGAATCTTTTGGTTTTCACCACGGTAAAACACCAGTCGACGACTTCTCACATCAGGGAGCAGTGGTTTTACAGGCGGAGTCATCGTGACTAATTGCTGCCGCGCCTGCTCCCATCAATCAAAAAATTAAAAATCCTGCTGCGCCTGCTCCCGTCAATCAAAAAATTAAAAATCATGCTGCACCCAAACACCAGAGCAACACCGCGGTGGATATTTAAATTTACCTGCCGACAAGTAGATAAAAAAGGGGTGAAAAAACAAATATGGCGGTGGCCTAGCTAATCGGTCGAACTAGCCCAACTAGCTAGCCACCGTGCTTCAATGATGTACTCGGCGGGAAAGGTGGTCTTTCATGATTTGATGACTCCTTTACTTGCTTCGGCGCTACGACCAAGGAGGACCCAGAAAACGCGCGGTAGGGCATCCCACGTCAGGAAGAATATATGCGTGCACCACCCGGGAGGACCCCGAAACCGCGCGGTAGGGTGTGCCACGTCTCGGCACGGAGGAAAAATGTGCGTGTAAAAATATACTGTATCAGACGTAGTACCTATGGTTCGACCTCCGGACCCATCCAGTCGGTCGAAAACACCCCACTAGCCACATAGCTTCATCATGCAAACATGGCACGGAGGATAGATGTGGTTAGCTCCGTCTCGACCAGCCACAACGTCTCTTGTCCTAGGCGATTCTTCTATTTTCCAAGCTTTTTTTAGTTGTAATAACACCAGGGCAAGCTAGTGCTGCTCTTCGTGTGTGCCCGTGCAAAGGTTAGACGATGGAGAGAAGAGAGATTGAGATCGCAGACCTGGGACCCACCAGTAAGTGAGTCAATGGTCATGCATGTGTTGACGAGGCACTCCCTCTACTCTACTCAACATAATACTATATAAAATCAAGTTATGGGACAAAGCCAACAACCGTTGTTGTTCCAGACTATCAACTTACGCTTTGTAGTCCAGGTTGCCAGTTGGAATCTCGTCTTTCAGATTTGTTAGTTTTAGGTCCAAATTTGATTAATGACAAGTGTGACCCCCGTGTGTTGTTCCGATATTTCAGTGTAGGATGGTTTTTTTGAACAAACACTTTGCGCGGTTAGACAAGTAACGGCATGACTTACACGTATTTTGCAAGTTTACGAACAAAAATGATAGCGGCATAGAATATCACATCCACCCTGCAGCTTAGACGCTATAGTGATACGAGTTTTTACACCGTTGGAAGTCAGATCCGATGTCTTGGGAGTAGTCCTTGTAATTATGCGCAATTTCCAAACTCTCCAAAGGTTTTTTGCAAATAAAACATTTAGGACTCGTGTGTGCCGCTACATCTTCGATCCAACGGCTCCCTGTTGCTCATATTAGGTGTTCCCCATAACTTAATTACCC
Source organism: Triticum dicoccoides (assembly GCF_002162155.2). NCBI lineage: Eukaryota > Viridiplantae > Streptophyta > Magnoliopsida > Poales > Poaceae > Triticum > Triticum dicoccoides. The sequence goes on along the minus strand of NC_041389.1, from coordinate 80,734,609 downwards.
GGTACGGTGATATGAGCATCTAGGTCGTATGATCAGCGATCAGATGGCACATGCGTAGTACTTGTACTTTCTGCGCATTTCCCAAACTCTATCAGCCGTATATTGCAAAAACATTCAAACCTCCTACTGTGGGCCGTTAGATCTCAGTGAAATCGTATCACCATAGAATCTACGGTGCGGGAGCACCTCATATTCTCCCGTGCGAGAAAAGATAAGGTGCTATCGCAGCTTAGATGCTACGGTGATACGAGCTTCGAGGTCGTTTGATCTGAGATCCAATGGCATCTAAGCAATCTTTGTGCTTGTAAGCAGTGGCCGAACACTTTTGGGTCTTTTCTGCAAAAAAACCATTCGAACCACCGAGGAGGTGTTGGGTCACAAATCCAACGGCTCCGAAGAGCTTGTATCACCAAAGCATCTAAGGTGTGGTAGCACATGATATTCTTACATACAGGAGAATATGATGTCCTCCTTCATCTTAGATGCTACGGTGATACGAGCTTCGAGGTCATTGGATATGGGATCCAAGGGCATCTGAGTAGTTTTTGTACAAATTGTGTGCAATTCTCAAACTCATCAAGGTTTCCTGTAAAAATATCAAGACACATCATGTGAGATGCTATATCTCAGATCTACAAGCTCCAAGCAACTCATATCGGCATATAGCATCTAAGGTATGGGGGCACACGATATTCTCCCGAGGAGGAGGGGTGGGGGTGCACAACCAATCGGTGGTTGGGAGGGTGGGGACAAATATAATCTAAACAACCCTAAACAGAGCTCCACAATTTTATCTAAGGTCGAGGGGTTGACCCCCGACAATCATAGCTCCGCCTAAACACAACATTTGCATGTACTATAGTACTAGACTTAATATTCATGTTTCAGTTTCATGTTCATTTTAAATATTGAACTGAGGACCATGCATGTCTTACATTTTACTCCCTTCGTTCCTAAATATTAGTCTTTTTAGAGATTTCAAATGGACTGGCACATATGGATGTATATAGATATATTTTAAAGTCTAGATTCACTCAGTTTACTCCGTATGTAGTCACTTGTTGAACTCTCTAAAAGACTAATATTTAGGAATAGAAGGAGTATTTTTGAATTCGTGCCATACATGCATGGTTTGGAAAAATAGATGCACTATACTTATTGGATTGTTGTTGTGTTCATGCATGTGTGTCTGTGTGTGTGTGTGTGTGTGTGGTCATATGCTTGATACATACAAAGTTTTCTCACCTCCATATTGTTCATCTTTTAAATTTGAATTTGCATTGGAAAACTTACTAGGGATACCATGAAATGTGAAATCCACGTTGAGATCACTATATCACAAACTCACTCTAATTCAACAACTCGTCATAAATCAATTACCACATTGAGATTAGTATTTGCAAGGAAAATACGGGTATTGTAATACACATAGATTCGTTCGGCAATTTAAAAGGTTCCTTTCATATTCTCGAATGGTAGGACCCAACGGCGTACCAGCAAGACCTTGGCTCGTGTTGATCCCAAAAAAATAAAAAAATAAAAAAATCGGGCTCGTGTCCTTCGGTGGCGTGCGTGGTATGCACATTAGGCAACCCCAACCAGTCCAGCCTCAGCGTTTCAAGTCGAAATATCTGGCGCCAGAATTCCAGCCCTAGGAAATTCCCCTCATGTCCCCGGTCCATAATGACTACCGATGAACAACGGAGGGATGCTTTAGTAACTAGACAACATTACCTACCGTGCCGAGCACGGTTCAATTCCCTCGGCCGCCGCTCATCAAGGTCACCCATCAACTGCATTGCCTACTACTACTACTACTACTACTACTACTACACTAGGATGAGCACAGAATTGAGCCCATTTGTTCATGCCTAGTACTTGAGTTAATATATCAGGCAATGCACTGGTACGGAGGGATTATCCTTTTACTCTGCATATATAACTTGTCTGAAGTCTAACTAAGCAAAATGTTTGACCAAATCCTTTCTTAAGAAATACAACAGGACAGATCTACGGCTTGAAAATTTATTGCATGATGCAGGTTATGATATTGTTTCGAATCCTAGATCTTAAATTTCAGAAAATCCAAAAGTGAGCATAAATTCTTGAAACTGAGCATGGTCACGTGATATGGCACAAATATTACTTCGTAAGTTTTTTCTTCAATTTGAGACAAGCTGCTTATGACAAGTTGCACAAATGAAGAGCCAAGGTATTTTGGAACAAAGACCTGTCACGTTAAGGCGAACACTTTCACTATTGAAGCTGTGGGTGTTTACGTGCCGCCACGAGTACCCGCTTCTCATCGGCAGGTGCCATCCGAGCAAGTGTGTGAGTCGACGGGAGGTGTGCGAGCAGACCGCTGCGCCGGCTGACGGGGAGGCGTGCGAGCAGACCGTTGTGCAGGCTCACCGGGAGGCGATCCCTTTGACCAGGCTCCGCCGCCCACCTTCATCCCAACTGCTCCCACTTTTAATGTCGCCAGCGCCGCAGTTTAAAATCAACCCCGCACTACCTAGTATCGCTACAATCTTCTCTCTTCCTCTTCGATTCTCCTGTCGTCTACCTCCAACTAGCCTGACCTAAACGTACACCATGCCGCATCACGATGGTCTGTCCTTAGTCTTCCAGTTTCCTGAGGAAGACACCCAGCCGGAGTCTCAAGAACATAAGGCACTTTGGGACGAGCTTGAACTGGCCTTGCGGGAAGACGCTGCGCCTGTCCCCGCTCCCATTCCGGCTCCCGTCGCCCCGACTGCGCCAGCGCCCATCCCCGTGGCATTGATGGGCTGGGAGCTGCACATTGTCGCCGAGCTTGATCCCACGGGGTTCCACGAGGTCCCCGCCGACTTTCACGCGCCCGTGCACCTGCCAGTGCATGCGCCTGCGCGTGCACTGACGCGCACGCCCGTGCCGGTGCCCGTGCACCTGCCAGCGCATGCGCCTGCGCGTGCACTGACGTGCGCGCCCGTGCTGGTGCCCGTGCACACGAATGTCTCCGCTGCGCTGTTGACAGTGCATGTCCCCGCGCGGGTGCGAGTGCTCCCCTCAGCGGCATGGATGGCCGCCGTCGACCGCTTCCTTACACCAACGCTAGTCGCGTCCTCCCGCCAGTTGACTCGCTCCGAAGTCCAGAACATTTTGGCCTTCCTTGAAACTAGGCCAACGTCCAGGAGTACGCCAACAACGGCGCAAGACGCCGCCATCGTCGTCGGTCAGTGGCCCGACGACACATAGAGCACGGCAGAGGAGCCGCTTCCCACCGCAAGACGCCCCCGCCGCCGTGCGTAATCTAAATTTGCTATGAAAAACATTCGGATTGCCATGCTTAAAATCCGAACGTTTATCATTTCCATTTATTTTATATCGATCGTCGTATAATTTGAAGTCGGAGTCAGACTGAACGAAATCTATGGTTTGATCGATTAAATGTTCTGCTAGAGCCGTATCAAATTAAATATAAAATATCATCAAGCCACATGTATTCCTTGTCATCCAACGACCTAGACTGCTTCAATGTCGAGCGCTCAACACGTTTAGTGTGCAGTTAATTTCATGCCAAAAATAGTGCTAATCACATAATAACACGCAAATAATATCCTACTTAATATCCGCATGCACTTAATACACTTCCAAATTAACGTGCATTACATGTACACACTGACGTGCTGCTAGTACGTGAAACTAGTGTCGTGACTTGTGAACGCGTCCAGATATGGTCAACGGCAACATCGCCCGCGAGTTCTTCGTGTTTTCCCGTGTGTCTAAACACAGAAGGGGAGGAGAGAGAGAGCACACACGGAACCCACCAGTAAGTGAAGGCGAATAGTACTAAAAATAATATTACATGTTATCCATTAAATAGGTTGTGGTAATATAAAAACATTATGTGAACGAAGGGGGGTACAACAAACATTGTTGTTCTACGTATGTTGCCTATTGACGTGCGGCTTGAAGGCCCGGTCGCATGTTTGATCCTCGTCCTTTATTTTTTTAATTTGTATATGGGTCCAAATTTGTTTCATGACATGTGGGCCCCTCGGTGTGTAGTTTGTAGCACTTTAATTTGTGGGTCAAAATTTGTTCCATTCCAAGTGGACTATCGCCGTGTAGTTTTGTAGCTTATTTATAATAATTAAAGAGAACAACACAATTTGTTGCAATAATACCATGGTGCGACGTTGAAGGCGAGAAAGGACGTGCGAGAGAGCGATGACCGAGCCAGAGGGAAATCAACTAGGGGAGTTGCGGGGGTTGCAACGGTGTTTGGAGTAGTTGTGGACCGAATGCTACGAAAATATAATCTAAACCGACCGGAATAAATGCCTACACAAATTAATTCAAGGTTGGAGTGCCCCTCGCAATGTAAATAGCTCCGACTTTGCGAGGGATGGAGAGGTAGCTTCAATGCGTGGAAGATACGGTGTGAGAAAGCGAGGTCAATCGAGAGACATATAGATAGAGAGACAAAGTAAGTGTGGTCCAACATTCATTGAACAGATATATATGCTCTGGAGATATATTATCTGATTGAGCTTTTGGCAAGGGTGATTGCTGTAAGATAGAGCTTGAGAGATGATCCAGTCACAGACGTGTAGATATATTTTGTGCGTGGGAGGAAGCAAGGTCAATCGATCACATAGGATCGCCGTGCGATCGAAAAAGTGAGACTGGTTGGAGAGAGTGACCTAGATAGACAATGTGCGTGAGAGAGTATACAATGTAAATAGGTCGAATTGGGCTGAAAAATGGTGATATATCGTTTCTGTCCGAGAAAGAGCGAGGTCAATCGAGACATACAAAGATAGAGAGAGAGAGAGAGAGAGAGAGAGATTGAGTGAGCGTGGCCCGCCATGAGGTCGAAAGAGTAGCGGTGACTTGGATGGACTGACCTAGATAGTCAATCTGCGTGAGAGAGTATAGAGTGTGTCGATCGAGGCCCGAACAGGGAGATATATCATTTGTGTGTGAAAGAAAATGAGTTTAAACGAGACTCAGATAAAGAGAGTGAGATTGAGAGAGTGTGGCCCGCCGTGCGGAAGAAAGAGTGAGACAATCTCGAGGGAGTGACCTAGATATACAGCATGCGTGTGTGTGCACGAGAGGTTGGGGGGGCTAGATAGGCAATGCATGTATTTAGCGCGAAAGGGTGAGAGGGAGAGGGAGAGAGAGAGAGAGAGCTCGGCATGGGGTGCAATGGCGGGTGTGTGAGGTAAATACATTTGGTAACAAAGTGGAAAAAGGGGTTGTGTAGTTGAGAGACTTAGAGATCGAAACATGGAGAGAAAGAATGAACATGTGTTGGAAACTGATAGCTTCCT
>NC_041389.1:80728312-80729126 GCF_002162155.2 Triticum dicoccoides | reverse complement strand
CTAAGGTGGTTAGGAGATGAAGATTGACCGATATAGGAAGTATGTAGCATGTGTGGGGGGGGGGGGGCTAAAAACAACATTTGAATGTACATAGTACGAGACTTCATATCGATGTTTCAATTCGGTGTGCATTGTAAGATTTGAACTGAGGACCATGCATACGGGTAATTATTTCGAATTCGTGCCATACTAAGTTTCGAAAAGTTGACATTGACTCAATTTGTTGTGCTTTTTGTAGGTCATATGTTTGAGTCCATCCAAAAGTTTTCTCACTACCATGGTGTTCATCATATACATATGAATTTGTATTAAAAAAGTAGCATGGATATAGTGAAATGCGAAATCCACGTTAGAATTGGAGATCGCTACGCGACACACACTCTAATTCAAATAACTAATTATGTGACACACACTCTAATCCACGTTAGCGTGGATACTGTTTCAATTTTTTTTTCAAATAACTCCTCATTAATAAATTTATAGTGCTCCCTCTGTTCACTTTTATAAGACCTTGAAGACATTTCAGACAATGTGCAAAACAGTTCATTTTAAGTTGTCTGAAATGACTTACAAAAGTGAACGGAGGGAGTATCTCGTTTCGAATGACTAATTATTGCAAGGAAAACACGGGCATGGTAATGCATACAGATTCATTTGAAAATGAAAGAAGAACTGTTTGCATTCTCAAATGTAGGCGCACCAGGCAGACCAGGGTCGTGTTGGGGTGGACGCTGCTTTGGTGCCTTAAGGCACCGAAGCATAGTCCTGTCGGGGTGGTCGCGTGTGTCGGACGGATGCGTAGCACCCAGCCACC
>NC_041389.1:80716419-80728168 GCF_002162155.2 Triticum dicoccoides | reverse complement strand
AAGGACGACGACAAAATAAGTTCGCGCTTCCACGTTTTGGATTGAAATATCTTGCAGCCCTAATTCCAGCCCTGCAAAATCTCTCTTCTCCACCGTCCCCTTCCGCGCCCAGATTGCTCAAATCCCTAATTTGCCGCCAACCCAAGCAAAGTTTGAATCGCCCCTTGTCTCGTCTCTTTCCCCACCTCTGTGCCGGACAACGATGACGAAGATGACGGTTGCGCTTCACCACCGCACCGGAGCTACCTCATCTACGCCCTCGTCCATCGCATCTGGTGGTCCACCGACAACGTCGGCCGCCGCAACCGACGTGCCTTACAGACACCGACTTACACCGCATTAGGTGCGCTTCACCGATGCCGTCTCTCAACTCACCGGGGCTACTTCACCGAGCACATCGTCGCACCTCCGCCCCCCGAGGCCGTTGGGGCTTCACCAACGGTCTCGTCCACCGCATCGTAGCGCTCCGCTGCCACTCAAGATCTGCATCCGTGCGCAGCCAGCCAACGCCAGCGCATCACCCTCAACGGCTCTGAAGTGACCCGCACTCTAGCTAGGCGAGCATGCCCAAACGCTGGCCCAAACTAGGTATCCACACATCACTCCCTTGTGCACTGTTCTGACGATGTTTGGATATCCTTTCACTGCTCTCTTAGCTTACACGCCTATGCAACTCTGACTTTAACTCTTATTTCTTCTGGAGATATCATCTGAAACAAGCAAATCCATTTTTTAGTGAAGCATGACGGCGCTATGGGACCTGGTACACATCCTGCACACCCGTATAACCTTGTAAGTATCTGTCCTCCGGTACTACATCAAGGTCGTTTCCTCTTATTTGATCAACCATTCACCGTGTCAAAAATGCGGAGGGGGATGCAAGGAGCACAAGGCTTGCACATCCAAGCAAGTGGTAACATGGACTTGTACATGGAACATCCCAAGCGCAAGCAGACCTGCAGTGAGCCTGTACAATGAGCTAGCGTAAGTCCCTGCATTTCATTTAATTCGTATCGGCATTCGTGTATGATTTGTGTGCAGTGGCGGATCCACGAATTCAAGTTACCAGGGGCGAACATTTAACTTAAAAAATACGAAGGCACTTGCACTCCGGAAATCAACATAACTTGAGAAATGTTAAGCTACATGCACATTGAAAACCAGCTAATGATCCAAAGTAGTTCAGATTATAAACACTAAATGATGCAAGCACCAAAAAACACAAAATGCAACATGGTGTATAAGGACTACAAACATGGTCTGTACCTACTTGAATTATTCGTTCTCTGGCTGAAAATATCGAAGTGTAATTGCACCTATAACCAGTGCGCAAACTGCATATCAATACATCTATCCTGCACAAGTATGTCAATAGTTTCAAACAACAAATTAGAAAAGTATTTATGATATGTTGTCGTGATACGGGGACTTTCTGGTAGATGGCCTCGACGTTTCCTCAAGCTATGAAAATGCACTATAATTTGCTTGTCATCAATGCCTACAAATCTCTGTCACTCTCAACATAGCAGATCATCATTAGACACGAAATCCTTCAATGAGCTTGCAAAATGCTTGCATTAGATCCCTCATTAGACACTATATGTTCATCACCAGGAGCATGTAAAATATTTGCATCAAATCCTTCATTAGCAGTCTGTTCATTAGACACTTCAGGCTCAAGAACAAGATGAGCTTGTATGTTTGCATCGGAAACTTTATTAGATACATCAGATTCAGTCAATTTAGTATTGATTGGGGGAGTTATAAAATAAGTAGAAATTGGTTTCATTTTCTCATAGATTTTCTACATACAAGCAGTTTTACAACACCGTCAGATTTAACTATTGGCCAGAAATTGAAGAGTTGAATTAGATATAATCAGGGATGTGATGTGCCTGCTCATTGCGCATGCTACTCTTGCAAGCTGCGACTGTCCGTTTGCACAAGCTCGATGCCATGCCCGTGCTGCCGCCGCTGCCTCCCACGCAGGCTACACCCAGGATTGGATCTTCATCTTCTTGTCCTTCCGTTCGCTTGAAGCCCGGCGACCGCCCTCCAACGAGGGCGTGAGGAAGTGTTGTGTCGATCTGTCCTGCGGTGGCTAGGTTAGGAGCAAACCAGACTGGAGGCTAGAGCGAATGAATTGGGATTTTTCCTACTGTCGATCGATATGGGAGGCGCTCGTTTGGGCCGTGAGCCTACTATAGGGCCTACCTTGCACTTATGTTATTGGCCCATCCAAATTGAAACATGTTTCTTCATTTTTTACATTGCCTTCTCATGCGTTGGGACGAACAAAACTAGCATGGGCCAACCTGGACGACTCAAACTAGGTGCACACTTTCTAGCCACCTGAGGCGGCCGCCCATACCAGCCCCTATGGTGGTGTCGCCCCTTTTTGCGTGTATGATTGGGTAGTGAAAAATATTCTAGTGGCGCTTTTGATTTACCCACAGAATGGTTGAATTGCTTGTTTCTATGAACTGAGTTCGCCAATAATGTGAAGGATGCCAGTCTTTTCATCCTATTGTAGATTGCTTAGATCTCGATATGCCAAAAGTAATCGCATGAAATATACAGTAAAAGCCAGTGTGATGTGTGTGGCTACAACTAGTCTGACTACACGTCCTCATATGACATATCAAGGACGCACCATCTTACCAGATTAACCATTCGACTTACCAATGCAGTGTGGGAAGAAAGAAGTATTGGGACTGCGTATCCAAGCAATTGATGCCATGGACTCCTTCGTACAACCTTGTAAGCGAAAAAGAAGTTGCAGTGTGCCTGTACAAAGAACTAGCGTAAGTTCAGTTACCTTCTTCTCGGAATTTTAGTTAGCCACTTATTGTAAAATTGTTCAATTACGTTGCTTGGCTTAATTTAGTTTGCTAATGATTACATAATGCCACTGCCTGTTAATCCTATTATAGACTGCGCCTATCTATGTGTTTGATACTTAATATTAAGAATTACCTGTTTGCCTTAACTTAAATAGCTACTTGTTTGTTTAACTGCTTTGCTGCTGCAACAACGGGTTACAATGATGTTAATAACTACTTTTCAGCATCCAATTGAAACTCTTTAATTCCTTGTTTGTTTAACTGGTTTGCTGTTATAAGTCCCAGTTGAGATGTTTTGCTAATTTCAACTTTTCTGAATCCAATCAGAACTTTAATGGCAAAACAGGTTAGCCCAAGATCAAAGAGCGAGGTCCCCATGGACATTGCATCATCCCACAGCAGTGGCACTGGCCCAATCGTGCATTATGAATTGCCAACTGCTGATGCTCTAGAGGCTAAACTAGTGGTAGAAAGAGATTCTGCTTCTGCACTTAGAGATGAAGTTGACATGTTGAGGAAGCAAACAGCACAATCACAAGCAGTACTCAAGACAACCATTAAATATTTGGTGGATTTCAAAACGAAGCAAGCTGAGACTGACCACATTGTTAAGGTCCTGAAGGAAAACAGGAAATTAAATTCCCACTTGGTAAATAATAGGTGAAATGTTCTTTCCATCGTTGAATAACCTTTGTGTTGTTTGTTCATGTAATCAATCAAACCATTTGTTTCAGAGATCATGTAATAATTGTTTTTTGTTTTTTGTTTTTCGGTTTGTAATTTTATTTGAGCACAAGTTTGTATTAATTGATAAGACTCGGAGACATTTCGTTTGGATTGCTATGTCAGACCTACAAATATGACAATTGGGCTGAATGTGCATTCAACAATAATAGTAGTATAGATGGACCATAAGTGGCACGCATCGGAAAGGGCCAAGATGCTGGCTAAAAAAAGGAGGTTGTTGTAGAAAAAAAAGTACAGCGGCCTGGCTTATGTATGTTAGTTGATATTATTGATCCATATACTCTATAAGTGTTTATATGTCTGTTAGTTTTGTACATTCTTGGTTGATTGACTCAGTATTTGAATCTTGATACATCGCTTGTGTACATATCTAAATGGGAGTACACATTATGCTGCGTGTGACATTTGAGTTGGATATGAAGTGTTCCAAATATTTGAATTCACCTTAAACTGGATTCTAGCTTCTGAATTTGAGTATCGGCATTTGTAAACCATATTCTTATATGACAGTGGAATACATCTTTGTCGTCCTTTTGAAGATATATAAAAACACATAGAATGATTTATAAAGATTCATATAGGAATACAAAATGGATTTGAATTTAGTTGCCAGGGTAAACGTGGATGCTTATTGTCCCAAAATTCGAAAGAAGTGGCAAAATGTCCACTCCCACGTCGGCTGCCTGAAGCCAAGTGTTTGGGAGATGGAAATTACTGTCTACCCATTACACGGACAATCCATCGGCCTGATTTCCACTGCTCTAAATAGGGGTAGGATAGTAACTTCAATTAGACGTGACACGACCGCCTCTGAGCCCATTCCGACATGGTGGGCGTCAAACATGGGCGGCAAAACACATTTGATTCAAGCTCGTCCGAAAGACCTCTGTTTCTCCCTCCATTCCCCATTCATACACGTGGGCGGCAAAACAAACTCGACTTGGCCAAAATCGATGTAGGCAAATATTTTCAATAGGGGCAGGTTTGTAACTTCACTCAGACGTGACACAACCGCCCTACCTGTCAGCCTCGTTCATACACCGTGGGCACCAACTATGGGCGCCAACCACCCTCTCCTCGCCCGAAATCGCTCTGGGCAAATATTGGCGAGATGCGAGATTACCGTCCTATCCCCAACCGATGAGACGTCCAAATTTTAAACGGGGGCTAAGTTCATAACTTTCCCATATTTCAGACAGGCGCGTCCCAAAAACATGGTTCCCCGTACCTCTCCCTCCATTTTCCTATTCATACACCATCCGCGCTAGAACACCATCCCCACACAAGCCGTCGTCCGCCACCCCATCCATCGCCGTCGTCCTCCACCACATCCATCGCCACCGTCCTCCACCATGCCGGAGCGCCTATCAAGACCGCGTCGTCCACTGCTAGAGATGGATGTTTCTCATCCACGACGATGGACCAATAGCCTTGCATCGCGTCCTCTCGCTTCATCGGCGTCGTCGTCCTCTTTGCCGGGGCCGCTCACACGACCTTCTCTTCCACCACAACGGGACTTATCCCCCGATGCACCCGTCTACCATCGAAGTGTTGGGGAACGTAGTAATTTCAAAAAATTTCCTACGCACACGCAAGATCATGGTGATGGCATAGCAACGAGAGGGGAGAGTGTTCGTCCATGTACCCTCGTAGACCCTAAGCGGAAGCGTTAGCACAACGCGGTTGATGTAGTCGTACGTCTTCACGATCCGACCGATCCAAGCACCAAACGTACGGAGCCTCCGAGTTCAGCACACGTTCAGCTCGATGACGATCTCCGGCCCTCCGATCCAGCAAAGGCTCCGGAGATGAGTTCCGTCAGCACGACGGCGTGGTGACGATGATGATGTTCTATCGGCGCAGGGCTTCGCCTAAACTCCGCGACGATATGACCGAGGTGGAATATGGTGGAAGGGGGCACCGCACACGGCTAAGGAACGATCCGTAGATCAACTTGTGTGTCTATGGGGTGCCCCCCGCCCCCGTATATAAAGGAGCCAGGGGGGAGGAGGCCGCCGGCCTAAGGGGGCGCGCCAAGGGGGGAGTCCTACTCCCACTGGGAGTAGGACTCCCCTTTTCCTAGTTGGAGTAGGAGAGAAGGGGGAAAGAGGAGGAAGAGGAGAAGGAAAGGGGGGGCGCCGCCCCCTTTCCCTTGTCCTATTCGGACTAGGAGGGGGAGGGGCGCGCGGCCCCCTCATGGCTCCTTCCTCTTCTCCCTCTTGGCCCATGTAGGCCCATTAACCCCCCGGGGGGTTCCGGTAACCTCCCGGTACTCCGGTAAATTGCCGATTTCACCCGGAACCATTCCGATGTCCAAACATAGGCTTCCAATATATCAATCTTTATGTCTCGACCATTCCGAGACTCCTCGTCATGTCCGTGATCACATCCGGGACTCCGAACAAACTTCGGTACATCAAAACTTATAAACTCATAATAAAACTGCCATCGAAACGTTAAGCATGCGGACCCTACGGGTTCGAGAACTATGTAGACATGACCTAAAACCATTCTCGGTCAATAACCAATAGCGGGACCTGGATGCCCATATTGGTTCCTACATATTCTACGAAGATCTTTGTCGGTCAAACCGCATAACAACATACTTTGTTCCATTTGTCATCGGTATGTTACTTGCCCGAGATTTGATCGTCGGTATCCAATACCTAGTTCAATCTCGTTACCGGCAAGTCTCTTTACTCGTTTCGTAATACGTCATCTCATAACTAACTCATTAGTTACATGCTTGCAAGGCTTAGGTGATGAGTATTACCGAGAGGGCCCAGAGATACCTCACCGACAATTGGAGTGACAAATCCTAATCTCGAATTATGCCAACCCAACATGTACCTTCGGAAACACCTGTAGAGCACCTTTATAATCACCCAGTTACGTTGTGACGTTTGGTAGCACACAAAGTGTTCTTCCGATAAATGGGAGTTGCACAATCTCATAGTTGCAGGAACTTTGTATAAGTCATGAAGAAAGCAATAGAAGTATACTAAACGATCAAGTGCTAGGCTAACAGAATGGGTCATGTCAATCACATCATTCTTCTAATGATGTGATCCCATTAATCAAATGAAACCACATGTCTATGGTCAGGAAACATAACCATCTTTGATTAATGAGCTAGTCAAGTAGAGGCATACTAGTGACTATGTGTTTGTCTATGTATTCACACATGTATCATGTTTCCGGTTAATACAATTCTAGCATGAATAATAAACATTTATCATGATATGAGGAAATAAATAATAACTTTATTATTGCCTCTAGGGCATATTTCCTTTAGTCTCCCACTTGCACTAGAGTCAATAATCTAGATTACATAGTAATGATTCTAACACCCATGGAGTCTTGGTGCTGATCATGTTTTGCTCGTGAGAGAGGCTTAGTCAACGGGTCTGCAACATTCAGATCCGTATGTATCTTGCAAATCTCTATGTCTCCCACTTGGACTTGGTCCCGAATGGAATTGAAGCGTCTCTTGATGTGCTTGGTCCTCTTGTGAAATCTGGATTCCTTTGCCAAGGCAATTGCACCAGTATTGTCACAGAAGATCTTTATTGGTCCCGATGCACTAGGTATGACACCTAGATCGGAAATGAACTCCTTCATCCAGACTCCTTCATTCGCTGCTTCAGAAGCAGCTATGTACTCCGCTTCACATGTAGATCCCGCCACGACGCTTTGTTTAGAACTGCACCAACTTACAGCTCCACCTTTTAATAAAAACACGTATCCGGTTTGTGATTTAGAATCGTCCGGATCAGTGTCAAAGCTTGCATCAACGTAACCATTTACGACTAGCTCTTTGTCACCTCCATATACGAGAAACATATCCTTAGTCCTTTTCAGGTATTTCAGGATGTTCTTGACCGCTGTCCAGTGATCCACTCCTGGATTACTTTGGTACCTTCTTGCCAAACTTATTGCTAAGCATACGTCAGGTCTGGTACACAGCATTGCATACATGATAGAGCCTATGGCTGAAGCATAGGGAACATTTTTCATTTTCTCTCTATCTTCTGCTGTGGTCGGGCATTGAGTTTGACTCAACTTCACACCTTGTAGCACAGGCAAGAATCCTTTCTTTGCCTGATCCATTTTGAACTTTTTCAAAATTTTGTCAAGGTATGTGCTTTGTGAAAGTCCTATTAAGCGTCTTGATCTATCTCTATAGATCTTGATGCCCAATATGTAAGCAGCTTCACCGAGGTCTTTCATTGAAAAACTTTTATTCAAGTATCCCTTTATGCTATCCAGAAATTCTATATCATTTCCAATTAATAATATGTCATCAACATATAAAACTAGAAATGCTACAGAGCTCCCACTCACTTTCTTGTAAATACAGGCTTCTCCAAAAGTCTGTATAAAACCATATGCTTTGATTACACTATCAAAGCGTTTATTCCAACTCCGAGATGCTTGCACCAGTCCATAAATGGAACGCTGGAGCTTGCACACTTTGTCAGCACCTTTTGGATCAACAAAACCTTCCGGCTGCATCATATACAACTCTTCTTCTAGAAATCCATTCAAGAATGCAGTCTTGACATCCATTTTCCAAATTTCATAATCATGAAATGCAGCAATAGCCAACATGATTCGGACAGACTTAAGCATCGCTACGGGTGAGAAAGTCTCATCGTAGTCAACCCCTTGAACTTGTCGAAAACCTTTCGCAACAAGTCGAGCTTTATAGACAGTAACATTACCATCAGCGTCACTCTTCTTCTTAAAGATCCATTTATTCTCAATGGCTTGCCGATCATCCGGCAAGTCAACCAAAGTCCACACTTTGTTTTCATACATGGATCCCATCTCAGATTTCATGGCCTCTAGCCATTTTGCGGAATCTGGGCTCATCATCGCTTCCTCATAGTTCGTAGGTTCATCATGGTCAAGTAACATGACTTCCAGAATAGGATTACCGTACCACTCTGGTGCGGGTCTTACTCTGGTAGACCTACAAGGTTCAGCAGAAACTTGATCTGAAGTTTCATGATCAATATCATTAGCTTCCTCACTAATTGGTGTAGTCGTCACAGGAACCGGTTCTCGTGATGAACTACCTTCCAATAAGGGAGTAGATACAGTTATCTCATCAAGTTCTACTTTCCTCCCACTCACTTCTTTCGAGAGAAACTCCTTCTCTAGAAAGGATCATTCTTAGCAACGAATGTCTTGCCTTCGAATCTGTGATAGAAGGTGTACCCAACAGTCTCTTTTGGGTATCCTATGAACACACATTTCTCCGATTTGGGTTCGAGCTTATCTGGTTGAAGTTTCTTCACATAAGCATCGCAGCCCCAAACTTTAAGAAACGACAAATTTGGTTTCTTGCCAAACCACAGTTCATAAGGCGTCGTCTCAACGGATTTAGATGGTGCCCTGTTTAACGTGAATGCGGCCGTCTCTAAAGAATAACCCCAAAACGATAGCGGTAAATCGGTAAGAGACATCATAGATCGCACCATATCAAGTAAAGTACGATTACGACGTTCGGACACACCATTTCGTTGTGGTGTTCCAGGTGGCGTGAGTTGCGAAACTATTCCGCATTGTTTCAAATGTAAACCAAACTCGTAACTCAAATATTCTCCTCCACGATCAGATCGTAGAAACTTTATTTTCTTGTTACGATGATTTTCTACTTCACTCTGAAATTCTTTGAACTTTTCAAATGTTTCAGACTTGTGCTTCATTAAGTAGATATACCCATATCTGCTCAAATCATCTGTGAAGGTGAGAAAATAACGATATCCGCCACGAGCCTCAATATTCACCGGACCACATACATCTGTATGTATGATTTCCAACAAATTTGTTGCTCTCTCCATAGTTCCGGAGAACGGCGTTTTAGTCATCTTGCCCATGAGGCACGGTTTGCAAGTACCAAGTGATTCATAATCAAGTGATTCCAGAAGTCCATCAGTATGGAGTTTCTTCATGCGTTTTACACCGATATGACCTAAACGGCAGTGCCACAAATAAGTTGCACTATCATTATCAACTCTGCATCTTTTGGCTTCAACATTATAAATATGTGTATCACTACTATCGAGATTCAATAAAAATAGACCACTCTTCAAGGGTGCATGACCATAAAAGATATTACTCATATAAATAGAACAACCATTATTCTCTGATTTAAATGAATAACCGTCTCGCATCAAACAAGATCCAGATATAATGTTCATGCTCAACGCAGGCACCAAATAACAATTATTCAGGTCTAAAACTAATGCCGAAGGTAGATATAGAGGTAGCGTGCCGACCGCGATCACATCGACTTTGGAACCATTTCCCACGCGCATTGTCACCTCGTCCTTGGCCAGTGCTCGCTTATTTCGTAGTCCCTGTTTCGAGTTGCAAATATTAGCAACAGAACCAGTATCAAATACCCAGGTGCTACTACGAGCTCTAGTTAGGTACACATCAATAACATGTATATCACATATACCTTTGTTTACTTTGCCATCCTTCTTATCCGCCAAATACTTGGGGCAGTTCCGCTTCCAGTGACCAGTCTGCTTGCAGCAGAAGCACTCAGTTTCAGGCTTAGGTCCAGACTTGGGTTTCTTCTCTTGAGCAGCAACTTGCTTGCTGTTCTTCTTGAAGTTCCCCTTCTTCTTCCCTTTGCCCTTTTTCTTGAAACTGGTGGTCTTATTGACCATCAACACTTGATGCTCCTTCTTGATTTCTACCTCCGCGGCTTTTAGCATTGCGAAGAGCTCGGGAATAGTCTTGTTCATCCCTTGCATATTATAGTTCATCACAAAGCTCTTGTAGCTTGGTGGCAGTGATTGGAGAATTCTGTCAATGACGCTATCATCCGGAAGATTAACTCCCAGTTGAATCAAGTGATTATTATACCCAGACATTTTGAGTATATGCTCACTGACAGAACTATTCTCCTCCATCTTGCAGCTGTAGAACTTATTGGAGACTTCATATCTCTCAATCCGGGCATTTGCTTGAAATATCAACTTCAACTCCTAGAACATCTCATATGCTCCATGACGTTCAAAACGTCGTTGAAGACCCGGTTCTAAGCCGTAAAGCATGGCACATTGAACTATAGAGTAGTCATCAGCTTTGCTCTGCCAGACATTCTTAACGTCGTCAGTTGCATCAGCAGCAGGCCTGGCACCAGCGGTGCTTCCAGGACGTAACTTTTCTGTGCAGCAATGAGGATAATCCTCAGGTTACAGACCCAGTCCGTGTAATTGCTACCATCATCTTTCAACTTTGCTTTCTCAAGGAACGCATTAAAATTCAACGGAACAACAGCACGAGCCATCTATCTACAAACAAACATAGACAAGCAAAATACTATCAGGTACTAAGTTCATGATAAATTTAAGTTCAATTAATCATATTACTTAAGAACTCCCACTTAGACAAACATCTCTCTAGTCATCTAAGTGATCACGTGATCCAAATCAACTAAACCATGTCCGATCATCACGTGAGATGGAGTAGTTTCAATGGTGAACATCACTATGTTGATCATATCTACTATATGATTCACGTTCGACCTTTCGGTCTCCGTGTTCCGAGGCCATATATGTATATGCTAGGCTCGTCAAGTATGACCTGAGTATTCCGTGTGTGCAACTATTTTGCACCCGTTGTATTTGAACGTAGAGCCTATCACACCCGATCATCACGTGGTGTCTCAGCACAAAGAACTTTCGCAACAGTGCATACTCAGGGAGAACACTTCTTGATTATTAGTGAGAGATCATCTTAAAATGCTATCGTCAATCAAAGCAAGATAAGATGCATAAAAGGATAAACATCACATGCAATCAATATAAGTGATATGATATGGCCATCATCATCTTGTGCTTCTGATCTCCATCTTGTGCTTAACGTTTCGATGACAGTTTTATTATGAGTTTATAAGTTTTGATGTACCGAAGTTTGTTCGGAGTCCCGGATGTGATCACGGACATGACGAGGAGTCTCGGAATGGTCGAGACATAAAGATTGATATATTGGAAGCCTATGTTTGGACATCGGAATGGTTCCGGGTGAAATCGGCATTTTACCGGAGTACCGGGAGGTTACCGGAACCCCCCGGGGGGTTAATGGGCCTACATGGGCCAAGAGGGAGAAGAGGAAGGAGCCAGGAGGGGGCCGCG
>NC_041389.1:80697345-80715879 GCF_002162155.2 Triticum dicoccoides | reverse complement strand
CTCTCCTACTCCAACTAGGAAAAGGGGAGTCCTACTCCCAGTGGGAGTAGGACTCCCCCCTTGGCGCGCCCCCCTCTTGGCCCATGTAGGCCCATTAACCCCCCCGGGGGGTTCCGGTAACCTCCCGGCACTCCGGTAAAATGCCGATTTCACCCGGAACCATTCCGATGTCCAAACATAGGCTTCCAATATATCAATCTTTATGTCTCGACCATTCCGAGACTCCTCGTCATGTCCGTGATCACATCCGCGACTCCGAACAAACTTCAGTACATCAAAACTTATAAACTCATAATAAAACTGTCATCGAAACGTTAAGTGTGCGGACCCTACGGGTTCGAGAACTATGTAGACATGACCTAAAACCATTCTCGGTCAATAACCAATAGCGGGACCTGGATGCCCATATTGGTTCCTACATATTCTACAAAGATCTTTGTCGGTCAAACCGCATAACAACATACTTTGTTCCCTTTGTCATCGGTATGTTACTTGCCCGAGATTTGATCGTCGGTATCCAATACCTAGTTCAATCTCATTACCGGCAAGTCTCTTTACTCGTTTCGTAATACGTCATCTCATAACTAACTCATTAGTTACATGCTTGCAAGGCTTAGGTGATGAGTATTACCGAGAGGGCCCAGAGATACCTCACCGACAATTGGAGTGACAAATCCTAATCTCGAATTATGCCAACCCAACATGTACCTTTGGAAACATCTGTAGAGCACCTTTATAATCACCCAGTTATGTTGTGATGTTTGGTAGCACACAAAGTGTTCTTCCGGTAAACGGGAGTTGCACAATCTCATAGTTGCAGGAACTTTGTATAAGTCATGAAGAAAGCAATAGAAGTATACTAAACGATCAAGTGCTAGGCTAACAGAATGGGTCATGTCAATCACATCATTCTTCTAATGATGTGATCCCATTAATCAAATGACAACACATGTCTATGGTCAGGAAACATAACCATCTTTGATTAATGAGCTAGTCAAGTAGAGGCATACTAGTGACTATGTGTTTGTCTATGTATTCACACATGTATCATGTTTCCGGTTAATACAATTCTAGCATGAATAATAAACATTTATCATGATATGAGAAAATAAATAATAACTTTATTATTGCCTCTAGGGCATATTTCCTTCACGAAGATCTGCTTCAATGCCACCGATAGCTTTCGCACTCCCGATGCCTACACGGCGCCGCAAGACAGGTGGTACTTCATATCTCCTCAAATTTTTGATCTCAACCAGAATATAGATCTTAACTTGGTTACTCTACTTTCTTTTCAGCTCTTAGAATTTAGTTCTTAGTTCGAGGCAAACAATGGATGCTAAATATCATTTCTCTGGTTTGCAGCTTCAAATCTGCCATGGCACTGTCATAATACGGTTTAATTGATCATGCTTAGGGTTTAATTGATCATTTTGGTTCCGTGGTGGTTTCTTTAATAGAAATCGGAGGGGAAACCCTCTTTTGCTAAAAAAATATGCTTAGAGTTTCCCCCTTTAATGATCACTATACAATCAGAATACGTGCTTCGTGTCATAATAACACTGCTCCACCCATCAAGCTAAACAAGCTTAGTTGTTCAAATGCGAAACTGATATTATTAAAACAGAGTTGTTTAATTGGTCAGCTAAATGTTCCTAAATTAGTTTCGAAAATGCATGTTCGCCGCTCGGGTGTGTATCTCTACAGGGTGCCCACGGTGGGCCGGCCCACCCTGGGATTTTGGGTCGTCCTAGGCCCTGATTCCCCTCTGTTCTGCTGCACGCTTCCGATCTCTACTCACCCCCAGCCACCTGCCTCGCCGGTGACTTGCCGTCCCCGGATGGCATGACTCTAGGAGGAGACACCGGACTAACAGGAGGCCAGGAGCCGCTCGCCCAACAGCGTCACCGCTGCCCGGGCGCGCCGCCGTGCCTACCTTCCCAGTCCATTCAGGGCTCAGGCGTGCAGCACCCACCAAGCCAACCCGATTTATCCTAATACGTCCTCAATACTCAGCAGCCACTCCTCATCACCCATTTTCTAATTGATTCATTACTCATTAGGCAGGACTGTCATTAGGGTTTGTTGTGTGCTCAGTGCTACCTACACAATGGTTCAGATGTATTTCGGTAATCTTTAGTACCTCTAAAGTTCATAGGGTTTTCAAAATTCCGGCCCTCAGAACAGACACTAGTCATTTTGGATTGTTGGTCGTAGTGACATTGACCCAGATTACTACTGCAAGCCAGGTTTGTTGACAATTTTACTTGTCTTTCTTACCCATTCGATATAATATCCAATTATTCACGTTGATTAGTTGCAAACAATAAGTGCTAGACAAACTTCTTCATTCAGATTTTGGACGATCTCTTACTGCAGTTACAATTCTGCATACTTGTCCTAGTAAGCTCACAAGTACATGATTGATTCACTACATCTATGCTTGCCTTGTCATATCTGTT
This sequence comes from Triticum dicoccoides, assembly GCF_002162155.2. Classification (NCBI taxonomy): domain Eukaryota; kingdom Viridiplantae; phylum Streptophyta; class Magnoliopsida; order Poales; family Poaceae; genus Triticum; species Triticum dicoccoides. The sequence goes on along the minus strand of NC_041389.1, from coordinate 80,713,417 downwards.
GTCAATATTCTTTTAGGGTGGACCACCCTGTTTCAAATACTGGAACCGTAGACATGAGTGAATAGTATTTCTCTATGTGATCTCTTCCATCATGTGTGGGCAATGAACACTGCATTGTATAGAAAGAAAGTGTCATTTCTAGCTTTTACATAGGTTTTGATCTTTTACATGGAATACAATCTGCCTACTTGCTTTGTGTCGCACTACCAACACTCCACCCTTGAAGCTAAACATTATGCCACTCATAATTGCTTAGTTTATTTGTTCAAATACGAATTTCATATGATTCTAATGTTCCTACTTTAGTTTTAAAATGTGTGCCTGCCTGTTATAGAGACATAAGGGGTTTGTATTTCTGCGTGTGGTCTGGTCAACATGGTTGGGGGTGAACTTTGCATATGCAAGGGTTTATAGGGAGACACTCTTCGAGTTGAATCCGCAATGCATTCCATAGATAATCTGACTACTTTTTATGTTTTCATGAATCTCAGATTCTGAACAGCATCATAATGATTATGAGCTTGCGCGCATGAAAAGAATAAAGCAGAATAATGCCATGGCTGTCAAACTTGGCATTAAGGGACTGAAATCAAGTCTGGATGCAATGCAAGCAAACGCTCTCCACCTACAGATTCATGCTCAGAATATGATCCTAATAGTGATTCTGAGCTAGAGGGAGACCTAAGTCAATGTAGCTCCCTAGTGGAGGAGTCAGAGGAAGATTCCCTATCTTATTCACCCATCAAGGTGCTTGTTCTAACTTTCCAAGGTTACATTGCTCGCACATATCTTGCAACTGATGCTTTGCATTGCTTCTACTTTGTTGAACTGCCATTAGCTTAGTTTACACATCGTGTATGTGAATACGCCCTGCCTATCCATTTTCAGTACATATTCCATCTGTCATCATACCATATTTATCCATTCAAATGTTGTTCTTGTGTATCAGACGTTCAAAAGGAAGAGGGCGATTGCTAATCATGGAGGAGCACAAGCAAAGTATTTGGAAAAGATAGTGGCACCTGATAAATCAAATAGCCCATTAGGTGTAGTTGCAATATCACCTGACCCACAAAACACCCCAACTCTAGCAGACTCTAGCCCTACTACACTGGTCATTTCTGATGCCCCAACTCAGCAGACCCGAACTGCAGCAAACAGTATGATTATGCCAGTTGACATAGCACCAGCTCTACAACACAAAACCCCCATTCCAGCAAAGAGTACACCAAATCCAGTTGCCAAATCCCTTTTCAAACCAGAGAGAGCCCCAATTGTAGCAAATAGGACCCCTGTTCCATTTCTTCCCAGTTTAGAAGACGAAGCTTATGTTGTTGTCAGGAACTTTGTGCGCATCTTTCCTTCATGGAAAGATTATACCGCAGACACGGAACAATTTCCATTCTTCCTCCGCAACTTACGCATAAGTAATGTACTAATGTTATTCATGGTCATTACTGTATATGTTCTGCTGACAGAAGACACAAGATTTCATTCTTTTAAATAGGCGAGGAGCAAACTAGATTATGAAGACGAGCAAGGGTTGGTTGCGCTTTTCAAGCACTCGTTGATGAAGTATCGTTCCTACCTGAGGCAAGCGCACTTCGATGGCAAGCCTCTGAACGAAATTTCTGTAAAGTCTCTGGTGCTACATTTATCCGATGGTGACTGGAATAATCTTGTTACACATTGGTCTCGGCTGCAGCGTAAGGTACTTTCTATGATATCACATCACAATTTGAACTACATTTCTGCATTTGCCTTAATGTCTCACTTGTACGAAAACTGTTAGAAGAAGAACATTCATTCTCAAGGGACCACAGAATCTTGCAACTATACTGCACATTGCATTACTCTTGTGAGTACCTCTTGCCCTGTATGACCATACTTACTTTCATAGCTGTTTGATTATGTAGCATCACTGCACATGTTAGCCTCGTAATCGTCTATTTGGTGGACATTATAAGATCCGTATGGACTCTTACATAAATTTGAATCAACCCAATGCTTTTGAAGAGGTTTAGCTCTGCAATCCTCTTGTAAGGACTGAACGTGGTCTATCACTGTACTTAGATTAACAGCTACTCCCTCCATCCCATAATATAAGAACGTTTTGTATAGTACACCAGTGTTCAAAACACTCTTGTATTATGGGAAGAGGGATTGGTTCATTGTGTAGCATTCTGCATCTTATCTCCCTCGCCCACCATTTACTAAAAAAGATCAGATCTATATTTAATCTTACCAACAAGTAGAATACACAGACAATGCCAGTGCAGAAGTGTAGCCCATTCCTCTTGTCAGTACATTTTGTCCTGTAACGCTTGTACTTCCAGGGATTGGTAGTTGATTATGTAGCATCAATCTGCATCTTATCTTCATTATCCTCTATCCCTTCCAATATTATCATATCTATAATTACTCTCTACAAAATGTAGAGTACAGGCAATGCTTATGAAGAAGATTCTGTGCTGAAATTCTTGAGTTATCCTTCCCTTGACATGGAGAAGGGCATTATAAAGCCAGTGTTAACTGTTAATGTAAGTCAGTCCTTCTAAAGCCTTTATCCTCAACTGCTGTGTAATTTGCTCATACTCCCTATCGTTTACTGCTGTTTAGTTTGTTGTTTCTACCAAAATGCATGTTCACAAGAACCGTAAGTTCTATGTTTTACTTGTAAAACCAAATTCCTTATTCATACCATGCACATTACTTAATACTCCCTATATGTATGCTTGTTTTTGTGGATCTATAATCCAATGTGTGGTGAAGCAGCTCACGTTTGCACCTTGTCATCTCCTGTTTTATCTTACTAATGTGGCTGATGATATGAACAACATGCCATGCACATTATCCAAAATAGATACAATGATTTTCTTTGCCCTTCATCTATGCTTGTTATGTTGACATGGTAATCCAGTAGTGTGGTGAAGCTCCCCGCATTATGAACAATGCCAAATTATGCTATTGATATTTTGAACTTACTCTTTATTTTCTAATTTGAAATTGGATGGAATTGACAGCACAGTTATCATCTTTGTTTATACACGTGCAAAACCTGTCATCTCTCTGCTTTGTTTCAGGGTGATATGCCTGATGGCATGCACAAGTCTGCTGAAGGCTATGAGACAAACCCAACATATATTGCAGCAAAGAAGGCAAAACATCTTGAAGATAGCGAGACAACCCCAAAGTCTTGTCTTGATGCAGTGTTCAAGTTACTTGAGACTAGCAGTCAGACAAGCTCACAAAATTCGTTATCTGAATCAGTTTGACTCCTTCAGTCCCAAGTTCTAGCAGAAAGGCATTCTGCAACTCAACTTCGACTTGAAGTCCTATCTCTAAGAAAGATTGCAGAACACCAATGAGAACCTCATCGCTAAACAGCTACACCTGGAAGCTATGACCGACATGCTAGGCCGGTCTCACAGCCTTGCTCAGCAGCTTGCGCAGCAGTTCCCCCGCAAGGCTAACCTTTCTTGAACTGTCTTGGAAGTGGTCTCGGTTCAGTATTATTTTGTTACGCTGCAATGGTGCCTAGTTTTTGTAATATGCTTCTTCGTTGCGCTTTATGATCACTGGTGGCGAACTTCGATGCCCAGTGGATGTAATATACCTTAAATCCTTTATTGTATAGTGTAGGTTTATTCTTAGTTACTATGCCGTAATTTCTTTACTGTATAGAGTAGGTTTGTTCTTAATTCCTACTAGTTACTGCCATCATTCGCTATCTGAAAAAAATCAGATGTAGTAGACCGGGCCGAAACATTCGACTCTAATGGGCCTGGTTTTTAGTGGGCCACAATTGGGCCAGTCTGCGTCTTTCTTGGGCCCGAATGATTGGGGCCTTCACACATTGCACCAGGCCCACAACTTACACTGGTCTATATTTTAGTTGGGCCTTTTGTCGACCCAGCGCTTAGTTTGGCCCAGGTAGCATTGGGCCATTAACAGGCTGAGTATTGTACTGGCTTGTCACGGCCGAGATGAAACCACGGGCCTTTAGCAGGCCAAAATGCATGTTGGGCCTCAATTTTCACTAGTCGTCGATGGGCCTTCAGCAGGCTGAAATGTAGACCGGGCCTTTTTGGGCCCAGTTAGCTCACGGGCCGTTACCAGGACGAAACATATCTTGGGCCTTAGTTGGCCCACTGATATCATGGGCCTTTAAGAGGCCGAAAGTTTAGTACAGGCATCAACGGGCCGAATTACGCGACAGGCCTTTAACAGGCCCAAAGTCACGTTGGGCTTAACTGTTGCCACCTTTAGCACGGGCCATTAGTGGGCCCGATGTCCCGTCGGACCATATATGGCCCTGGTTAGCACGGGCCATTCCCAGGCCGAAAGTCACACCGGGCTGAAATGGGCCCATGTCTACATCAAGCCTCTAACAGGCCGAAAGTCGCTCGGCTGTAGTTGGGCCCAAATATTCGGCGAACAATTAACGGGTCAGATCTGGCTTCGGTCCGTAAAAGGGCCCAAATATTGGGTGAACAATTAACGGGCCACATCTGGCTTCGGGTCATAAAAGGGCCCAAATATTGGGCGAACAATTAACGGGCCAGATTTGGCTTTGGGCCATAAATGAGCCCAAATATTGGGCGAACAATTAACAGGCCAGATCTGGCTTTGGGCTGTAAATGGGCCTTTATTAAGCAGGCCGTTATTGGGCTGGCCCAGTAGTACCTGATTAAGTACTACGGGCCTTTGACTGGGCCGGCCTTTTTAACCTATATGGGCCTTTGTTGGGCCCAGCCACGTGTCGACGTATCATAGGCGTGTCTCCTCCAATGGACGGGCGACATCTGGCCCACTAACGAGCTAACAGGTGTTCCCTTCGGCCAATCATAATTTTACACGTGGAAATTTCCCATTGGTCCGGGCTGTTAACGGGTTATCGGATCCAAAACCCGACCTGATAGCTTAACGGCATTTCGTTACGGTGGATACCACGTGTCGGTCACCCTTGACGAAAGCACTTTTGTGACGCGCGATTTATCGTCATGGAAGTGGACACTTCCGTGATGATAATTTTGGTAATGTCATGGAACACTTCTACGACAGCACAGGTATGACTATCTTAATTCTGTCATAAAATCGTCATGGATGTACATGCATGACAAAAAATGCGACCTACCGTGACAAACACGTATCATCACGGAAGTGTATTTTTTTGTAGTGTTATAGTCAAAATAAAGCTTTTACCAAACATATTGTTGATGCCTTAATGCAATCTTATGAAGAAAAACTTAATTTGGAAGTTTCTATACCTAGAAAACTTTATGATGAGTGGGAACCTACTATAAAAATTAAAATTAAAGATCATAAATGCTATGCCTTATGTGATTGGGTGCTAATGTTTCCACAATTCCGAAAACTTTATGTGATGTGCTAGGTTTCCATGAACTTGATGATTGCTCTTTAAACTTGTACCTTGCGGATTCCACCATTAAGAAACCTATGGGAAGGATCAATGATGTTCTTATTGTTGCAAATAGGAATTATGTGCCCATAAGTTTTATAGTTCTTGATATAGATTGCAATCTTTCATGTCCTATTATTCTTGGTAGACCTTTCCTTAGAACGATTGGTGCAATTGTTGATATGAAGGAAGGGAATATTAGATTCCAATTTCCATTAAGGAAAGGCATGGAACACTTCCCTAGAAAGAAAGTCAAATTACCTTATGAATCTATTATGCGTGCCACTTATGAATTGAATGCCAAAGATGGCAACACTTAGATCTATTCTCGCTTTTATGCCTAGCTAGGGGCGTTAAACGATAGTGCTTGTTGGGAGGCAACCCAATTTTATTTTTGTTCCTTGCTTTTTTGCTTCTGTTTAGTAATAAATATTTCATCTAGCTTCTGTTTAGATGTGGTTTTATATTTTAATTAGTGTTTGTGCCAAGTAGAACCTATAGGATAACCTACGGTGATAGTTAATTTGATTCTGCTGAAAAACAGAAACTTTTGTGCGCACGAGAATAATTTTAGTAAATCACAGAAACGTGATTTTGAGTTGATTATTTTTGCTGTAGATGAATAGAAAAATTTCACAGGAATTCCTATTTTGGTAGGAGTTTTAGAGTTCCAGAAGTATTCGAAAGTTACAGATTGCTACAGACTGTTCTGTTTTTGACAGATTCTGTTTTTCGTGTGTTGTTTGCTTATTTTGATGCATCTATGGCTAGTATCGGGGGGTATGAACCATATATAAGTTGTAATACAGTAGGTTTAACACCAATATAAATAAATAATGAGTTCATTATAGTACCTTATGTGGTGGTTTTCTTTCTTGCACTAACGGAGCTTATGAGATTTCCTGTTGAGTTTTATGTTGTGAAGTTTTCAAGTTTTGGGTAAAGATTTGACGGACTATGGAATAAGGAGTGGCAAGAGCCTAAGCTTGGGGATGCCCATGGAACCCCAAGATATACAAGGACAACCAAAAGCCTAAGCTTGGGGATGCCCCGGAAGGCATCCCCTCTTTCGTCTTTGTTTATCGGTAACTTTACTTGGAGCTATATTTTTATTCACCACATGATATGTGTTTTGCTTGGAGCGTCTTGTATGATATGAGTCTTTTCTTTTTAGTTTGCCACAATCATCCTTTTTGTACACAAATTTTGGTATATACTCACATGATTTGGAATTTATTAGAATACTCTATGTGCTTCACTTTTATCTTTTGAGCTAGATAGTTTTTGCTCTAGTACTTCACTTATACTTTTTAGAGCACAATGGTGGCTTGATTTTGTAGAAATTGTGGATCTCTCATGCTTCACTTATATTATTTTGAGAGTCTTTTATAACAGCATGGTATTTGCTATGGTTATAAAATTGGTCCTAGAATGATGGGCATCCAAGTTGGGTATAATAAAAACTATCATATGAAGTGAATTGGATGCTATGATCAATTTGATGCTTGATAATTGTTTTGAGATATAGAGGTGGTGATATTAGAGTCATGCTAGTTGGGTAATTGTGAATTTAAAGAATACTTGTGTTGAAGTTGGCAAGTCCCGTAGCATGTACGTATGGTAAAAGTTGTGTAACAAATTTATTGCATGGGGTGCTCTTTTGATTGCCTTCCCTTGTGTGGAGGTCGGGAGCGCGCGATGGTTAACTCCTACCAACCTCCCCCCTAGGAGCATGCGTAGTAGTACTTTGCTTCGAGGGCTAATAAAACTTTTGCAATAAGTATATGAGTTCTTTATGACTAATGTGAGCCCATGTATTATACGCCCTTTTACCTTTCCATCATTGCTAGCCTCTTCGGTACCATGCATTGCCCTTTCTCACTTTGAGAGTTGGTGCAAACTTCGCCGGTGCATCCAAACCCCGTGATATGATACGCTCTATCACACATAAACCTCCTTATATCTTCCTCAAAACAGCCACCATACCTACCTATTATGGCATTTCCATAGCCATTCTGAGATATATTGCCATGCAACTTTCCACCGTTCCGTTTATCATGACACGCATCATCATTGTCATATTGCCTTGCATGATCATGTAGTCGACATCGTATTTGTGGCAAAGCCACCATGCATAAATTTCCATACATGTCACTCTTGATTCATTGCCCATCCCAGTACACCGCCGGAGGCATTCATATAGAGTCATATCTTGTTCTAGTTTTGAGTTGTAACTCATGAGTTGTAAATAAATAGAAGTGTGATGATCATCATTATTAGGGCATTGTCCCCAAATAAAAAAAGGAAAGGCCAAAAAAAAGAAAGTCCAAAAAAAAGAAAAAGGCCGAAGAAAAAAAATAATAAAAAAAGAAAGTCCCAAAAAAAGAAGAAAAAGAAAATAAAAGGGGGCAATGTTACTATCCTTTTCCACACTTGTGCTTCAAAGTAGCACCATGTTCTTCATATAGAAAGTCTCTTATGTTGTCACTTTCATATACTAATGGGAATTATTCATTATAGAACTTGGCTTGTATATTTCTACGATGGGCTTCCTCAAAATGCCCTAGGTCTTCGTGAGCAAGCAAGTTGGATGCACACCCACTTAGTTTCTTTTGTTGAGCTTTCATACATTTATAGCTCTAGTGCATCTGTTGCATGGCAATCCCTACTCCTCATGTTGACATCGATTGATCGGCATCTCCATAGCCCATTGATTAGCCTCGTCAATGTGAGACTTTCTTCTTTTTTTTGTCTTCTCCACACAACCTCCATCATCATATTCTATTCCATCCATAGTGCTATATCCATGGCTCACGCTCATGTATTGTGTGAGAGTTGAAAAAAGCTGAAGCGCGTTAAAAGTATGAACCAATTGCTTGGCTGAAACCGGGGGTTGTTCTTGATGGGAGTATTTTGTGTGATGAAAATGAAGCATAGCCTAACTATATGATTTTGTAGGGACGAACCTTCTAATGCCATGTTATTTTGAGAAGACATGATTGCTTAGTTAGTATGCTTGAAGTATTACTATTTCTTATGTTAATATGAACTTTTATTTTGAATCATTTGGATCTGAACATTCACGTCACAATAAAGAAAATTACATTGAGAAATATGGTAGGTAGCATTCCACATCAAAAAATTTGTTTTTATCATTTACCTACTCGAGGACGAGCAGGAATTAAGCTTGGGGATGCTTGATACGTCTCCAACGTATCTATAATTTTTGATTGTTCCATGCTATTATATTACCCGTTTTGGATGTTTATGGGCTTTACTTTACACTTTTATATCATTTTTGGGACTAACCTACTAACCGGAGGCCTAGCCCGAATTGCTGTTTTTTTTTTGCCTATTTTAGTGTTCCGAAGAAAAGGAATATCAAACGGAGTCCAAACGGAATGAAACCTTCGGGAGCGATCTTTTTGGAACAAACGCAATCCAAGAGACTTGGAGTGGACGTCAAGCAGCGAACGAGGCGGCCACGAGGGTGCCCGGCGTGCCCTAAGGGGGTGGGAACACCCCCACCCTCGTGGGCCCCACGTGGCTCAACCGACATACTTCTTCCTCCTATATATATCCACGTACCCTAAAAACATCCAGGAGCACCACGAAAAACTATTTCCACTGTCGCAACCTTCTGTATCCGCGAGATCCCATATTGGAGCCTTCGTCGGCGCTTCGCCGGAGGGGGAATCGACCATGGAGGGTCTCTACATCATCTCCAAGGCCTCTCCGATGAGTTGTGAGTAGTTTACCACAGACCTTCGGGTCCATAGTTATTAGCTAGATGGCTTCTTCTCTCTCTTTGAATCTCAATACCAAGTTCTCCTCGATCTTCTTGGAGATCTATTCGATGTAACTCTTTTTGCGGTGTGTTTGTCGAGATCCGATGAATTGTGGGTTTATGATCAAGTTTATCTATGAGAAATAATTGAATCTTCTCTGAATTCTTTTATGTGTGATTGGTTATCTTTGCAAGTCTCTTCGAATTATCAGTTTGGTTTGGCCTACTAGATTGATCTTTCTTGCAATAGGAGAAGTGCTTAGCTTTGGGTTCAATCTTGCCGTGTCCTTTCCTAGTGACAGCAGGGGCAGCAAGGCACGTATTGTATTGTTGGCATCGAGGATAAAAAGATGGGGGTTATATCATATTGCTTGAGTTTATCCCTCTACATCATGTCATCTTTCTTAATGCGTTACTCTGTTCTTCATGAACTTAATACTCTAGATGCAGGCAGGAGTTGGTCGATGTGTGGAGTAATAGTAGTAGATGCAGGCAGGAGTCGGCCTACTTGTCACGGACGTGATGCCTATATACATGATCATGCCTAGATATTCTCATAACTATGCACTTTTCTATCAATTGCTCGACAGTAATTTGTTCACCCACCGTAATACTTATGCTATCTTGAGAGAAGCCACTAGTGAAACCTATGGCTCCCGGGTCTATATTTTATCATATAAGTTTCCGATCTACTTTTATTTGCATCTTTACTTTCCAATCTAAATCATAAAAATACCAAAAATATTTAGCTTATCATATTATCTCTATCAGATCTCACTTTCGCAAGTTACTGTGAAGGGATTGACAACCCCTTTATCGTGTTGGTTGCGAGGTTCTTGTTTGTTCGTGTAGGTGTGTGGGACTTTTGAGGAGCCTCCTACTGGATTGATACCTTGGTTCTCAAAAACTGAGGGAAATACTTACGCTACTTTGCTGCATCACCTTTCCTCTTCAAGGGAAAACCAACGCAGTGCTCAAGAGGTAGCACATCACAACAACTACTCAATGGAACACCACAAGCATCATCTCCAATAGTAACGACAGCCTCACGCTCAACATCAGTCATCTAGAAAAAAATCAGAAAGTGAAAGAAATGAGCAGAACTAACAATCAAAAAACTAGCAAGAGCTGTACAGGCTAACTTCTACAACTACAAAGAAACAGCCGCGAAAACTACATATAAAATTAATGCAAGCACAGAAAAACAAACCTTAGCAGCATCCATAGCAACATCACCGATGTTGCTGCTGCTAACATTCAAAGGAACATCACTGATGGTCGAACAAGGCTCATCACCAACAAGAGGATCCTGATTCATAGTAATGAGGCAAAAAACAATGCTATTATTAGCAACAACACACAAAAGGTTAAACTACACTAACAAAAGGTAGATATCACCTACAAATTCTCAACAGTGTGGGATAGAAAAATGAACATGTAAAGCACAATGGTACACATGAAAATTCAAGAATATATATAAACACAATAAAAATAAAAATAACCTTGCTCTTATCAGTAGATGGATCATTAACTCCACAGTCAACAACAGCCTCAACATCATGACTAGTTTCCTGCATGAAAAAATTAATAAATAGATGAACATGAGAAAGTTCAACTACAATACTGACAATAGAACAACATAGTAAAAAAAATGCAAACATCAAGGACTGACTCACCTCAACAACAGGGGACTCCAAACCAACATCATTTGTATGGTGGTCGGAAACATTAGCCTCAGTACCATCACCAGCCCTGCTAGCAGTGGCAGCAGCCTCATCATGCTCAATTTGACTGATAACAATATTGTCACATTCTTCATACGGCTTGCAGCGAGAGTCTTGCATAGTTTTGAAACGCTTCATGTTGTTCAACAGACGAACCAAGCTCTGAATTAGTTGAGCATTACCATCACGCATATCACTAATATACTTTCTCTCCATCTCAATATAGTCCACTGCTTCCTCAGCATTGAATTGATGACCGTCAGGGAGGATACCATTGATACAACTCAGACGCTCAAATGTAGTTGGGACCTTTTCCAGCTCAGAACGCACATTAATAAAAATATGCTCAGCGCGCTCCAACACAGAAATAGCTACATCAATACCAAAACCCTGCCTCTGTGAAGTACTAGCCTTACTAGGGCCAGGGGGGACATAACCAGCACCCTCAACACTACGACCATCTCTCAACTCATCGTGCAGAGATGAAATCTTGGGAACCCGAGACAACATCTCCAGGACTGGCCGTTTATACACCCGGAAAAAGACAACTTCCTCTTGAGTTTTCCACTACGAACAAGGGAAAAAGGAGTTAATTGATCAATGCAACACACAAGGAAAAATATACATTATATTAACAAATTTAAATCCACAGTACTAACGAGCTTTCACTGTCAGTGCCAATTTGTTAGTATTTACAAACAGGTCAGTTGAACAAGAGATTCAGTTCAACCACACATGACACAATAAAAATCATACATAAACCTCACAAAGCTTAAGAACTGACAAAATCTAAACAGGTAACTCTGCAGTACACATGTTCACTCCAGCAAAAACAACTATACCTAAAAAATAAAAGGTCTGTAAGACACGAGAGAAATAAAACTCACCAGAAGCTTCCCAAACACCCAAGTCCTTGGATCTTCATTGCCTCCTCTTATCAAATCTGCATCAGCCATATCAAAAAGCTTGTCCTGATCCATGAAACATATGCGGGGGACTCACATGTCGGCATCCAGAATCTTGCCACAGATAAGGCAGTCAAGGTACACTAGTACAAGCCCTATAGCACATCCTATGATTGCCTTCCCAAGGGTGACACCATCATGGTACCTGACAACAGCCCTTCTAAGCTCATCAACCATCAGGTGGCAATAATCCATATTAGCCATGTCCTCAATGACGAGATCCTCAAACATTGCTACCTCTCTGGAAACACGAGTGGCGGCACCAAGCAACACAACTTTCATAAACACATTAATGAAGAACACTTTTAGAGAAAGGTCATCTTTACTAGGATCCTTGACAAGCACCTTGAGCTTATCCCTTAAATCCTCCATCTTGATATCTCTGTTCCTGCTAATGTCAAGCTCCGACCTTTACTTCATCAGAGCGTCATCATATTCGTCCTCTGACGGCCTTGGTGCAGAACGACCACCATGAGGGAACCCAAATAGTTGATGTATACCATCGCTAGTGATGCGAAGCTTCTTATTCGCCTCACCCATGTCAAGAGTCATCGTATCAGGATCTATCTTCAGGTACAAGACTCCCATCAGAGGGCGGGAAATGTTAGACTTTACCTTCCATTGGAAGATAGAACCAAAACGAGCCGCATGAACCCTAGCCACGTGACGACTCTCAAGCAAATGAGCACAAGCATCAATCTCTCTCAATGAACATCGCACAGTTATATTCAATCACTGTGAGTCACCTTCATCCAAAGCAAGATTTCCATCATTGCCTCTCACTGGCTTGACTGGACTCCTAACGCTAACAGGCTGCAAATGAAAATAAAGAAGGCACAACTTAATTCAATGAATATAAAAACCAAAACAAACATATGAAGCCAATAAGGAAAAAAAGATTGCACAAGTTCAACTATTAAAACAACATCAGTACCACCCTCGATTGATGCAAACAATGACCAAGCCTCACATGTCCAGCATACCAACCAAGACACAATTAAATTATTGCAAGTACAACTAGTAAGTCACATACAATACAAACACGTATCCCAAAACAAAAATATTGTTCTTAGAAATATAATTAAGTCCAGTGTGCATGATTAATAGTAATAAACACAGAAAATCACTAACATACTTCAACAAAGACTAAAGCAAAGGAATAAAATTAAAAAATACCACTAACTAGAAAATTTCAAATATTAAAAAGAAAAAAACACATACCACTGCATATTCATCTTCAGAATTAACTTCAATATCATCTCCTTCAAATGCAGGATCTTCAGCTTCGACACGAGCACGCTTCTTCACACCTTTGTTCACCTTCGCAAGAGGAACTTTACGCTTCTTATTTTCCTTCAACAAAGAGCACTTCGGAAGAGGAGATGAAGAAGGCTTCTTATTTGACAAAACTCGTGGACTCCAACAAACAGGGGAGCCACCAAGTGTGCTTGGACCAATCTTCACAGCAACACTATCTCCATCAGCTTTGCTATTACCAGGTTTGAAACCAACTTTCCCACGTGGGCTACGCCTCTGTGTGCCATCAGGATTTGGATCTGCCATCTTCCTCTTCCAAACAACTTTCTTTTCCTTAGTTGCATCATGAGGAAGCACTTGAGTCAAGCGAGTCTGCAATAGGTTTGTCTTCACAAACATGTCAGTTCCATGAGATACAACATCAACAGTTGCAAAGGACGCGTCACCACCTTCATCACCTCCACCTTTAGCAGCTTGAGCAACAGCCTCGGTGCTTCGTTGCATGCAAGCAGCCTTTTAACGTCGTTCCAACTCCTTTCTCCTTTGAAAATCACACTTCTTCTTTCTTTCCTTTCGTCCTCCAGCTGTGACTGCATAGGAACATCCTCAGCCTGAGTAACAGGCCCAGTGCCATCAACACTCTGTGACTGAGTAACAGACAACTTCAAGCTCCCATCACCATCACCAAAATTAAGAGAATAAATTCCATCATTAATATCTTTCACAACATCAGCAATGTCCTCAGCAGCAGCATGGCTATCATTAACTGCATAAACCAGTAACATAAGCACACACATATAAAATTAAAACACAATTAACATTGCAGAGACAAGTAAAATAAGGCGCATAGCATCAGACACAAACAAAAGGAACAACTGATGTAACTAAACACATTTATGTATGCAAGGCTGTTAAAAAAGAGCAAATATAAGGGAAACACCAGCAACACTCGCAAGTTCTTCTAGAGGGTTTGGTATCTCAAAAATAACATTCACAAGATCTTGAAAGCGTTCTGATTTGTCAGAATCAGGAGGCACCGACACTCCAACATCTGCAACAACATCATAATCAACAAAAAAGGAAAAAAAGAAAAGTACATGAGCAAGCAATCAGTTCAACTATATGAACACTACAAGTGCAACCAATAAAACAATATAACCCCACCACTCGCACAACAAACTTCAAAATGTCAGCTCTTTCAACATCGTAGTTCTTCTCAGACTGCTACAAACTATTTAGATGACAGTACAACAGTTCAAACTACATATGGTAATCAGTACTCCAACCTGTGTGCAGGTTACAACGACCTAAAAACTAGACATACCACACATTCCAGGGAAAAAATTAACAACTATCAAAATCCATACAACGTGTAATGTCCATACGACAACACCTATACAATTTAAAACTGATTAAGCACTAGATCTGATAAAACATCATCAGCAGAAAACACACAAAAAAAGGTTTCAGCACAACGAATTACCTGCATTCAACTTGTCTGGACTGGATGATGTACCCATTGAGATCCACGGACCTAAAATCTGCTAAACCAGAACTGCAAGACGCATCACCAAAATTTAGGGTTCTTACCTATTTCAGAAATGAAGGATGCCAAACAAAGAAAAATTCTTACCAGCAAACACAAACTCCACCACCCAATCCAGTATCAAACACACGAGCCGCTCGTTCAAGAGCAAAGGAACCCTAGCGAATCCAGCCTGAGACAACACGAGAGCAACAACTTACAAATATAGGAAAAAACAGTACAGAAGGGGACACCAGGGGAGTCGAGGGCAGAGCAAAGGAACCAACAGAGCACACAGACCTTCCCACTGGAGTTCAACCCGCCGGCTGATGCTCCCGGCGAAACAGGGGAAGCAGCTTCTATGCGATAAGAGGAGAGGAGGGGAACGAAGAAGGAAGCGATTTGTGGAGGGGAGGGGAACAGGGGAGAGCGGAGGTTAAATGGTGAGTGGGAGAAAACCAACGGCTAAAGCCCACGATCATGGAAGAAAAAGAAAAAGGGTAAAGCACACTATCTCAGGGCAGTTACTAAAAATAATAGCAAAAATTAAATACAATAACAAAAAATATTAATATAGAGGAAGAAAACGAACGGCTAAAGTACAAATAAGATCTCATAACAGTACAATAAAAAATATCAAACAAAGTACAATTGAAATACCTTACATAGACTATACAAAATTAAGTACAATATTTCTCAAAAAAATAACGGAAAGTACAAAAAAGGTGGTACACTTTGAATAACAAATTAATGTAAACGACTTGCATCCTCACACTCGTGTACACATATGATGCCGCAGCACATTATGCAATGCAGACACCTAACAAAGATACCAAATGACGCAAGTTATGTTACAGATCCACCTCAGTGTATGACAAAAACCGCTTCTTACCGACGACGTGTGTTCATCAATCAATACAACAAAAAAGATGGTCAGTACAACAATGCCCCTCAGTGCGGTGCTGGTCTTTCCCCTAAAAAGATAGATAACGGCGTCAAGTCCATACAAAGAAGATGTGTCAGTACAACTATGCCCCTCGGTGCGGTGCTGGTTTCCCCCCTAAAAAGATAGATAATGGGGCAAGTCATGTTATAGACTCGCCTCCGCATGCAATGTCGCGGCACGCCGCGTCGTCGCCTGCTACGAATTGTTCCTAGATCGGCCTCGCAGGCATGGGGGAGGGGGGGTCCCGCCCCCTCCTTCCCGGACCGGCCTCACGCTAACACGGTAGTCCGCTTGTTTAATAGGCACAATGCGGTTATTCTGCCCCCCCCCACACACACACCCACACCCCCTAAGATAGATAATGGGGGCAAGTCCATACAAGGAAGATGTGTCAGTACAACTATGCCCTCGGTGCGGTGCTGGTTTCTCCCCTAAAAAGATAGATA
>NC_041389.1:80688209-80696669 GCF_002162155.2 Triticum dicoccoides | reverse complement strand
GAAGTGCGATTATTCTGTCCTCCCCCACGCACCCACACCCCCTAAGATAGATAATGGGGGGAAGTCCATACAAGGAAGATGTATCAGTACAACTATGCCCCTCGGTGCGGTGCTGGTTTCCCCCCTAAAAAGATAGATAATGGGGGCAAGTCCATACAAGGAAGATGTGTCGGTACAACTATGCCCCTCGGTGCGGTGCTGGTTTTCCCCCTAAAAAGATAGATAATGGGGGCAAGTCCATAAAAGGAAGATGTGTCAGTACAACTATGCCCCTCGGTGCGGTGCTGGTTTTCCCCCTAAAAAGATAGATAATGGGGCAAGTCATGTTACGGACTTGCCTCCGCATGCGTCTCCCTGGCTCGGCCTCGTTGGGATGGAGAAGGGGGCTCGGTGCGCTCGTTTCACACATGTAGTGCGCTTATTCTGTTTCCCAACCCCCCATGCACACACACCCCATAAAAAAGATGTTCTTCAGTCCATACAAAAAATTGTGTCAGTACGACTATGCCACTCGTTCGGTCCTATATATCTTACCAAGATGTTTAGAAAAAATCCAAAAAATGCTGAAAAAATGAGAACAAAGAGAAAGCGAGGGAAACACACTATAAAAAAGATGTCAGTTCAAGCAAAGGAGAACATTCAGTACTAAAATAAAAAAATGCTTATATTTGACATAAACTATCATAAAAACTAGAAAGGAAAAAATGCTAAGAATAAAAAATATTGACCGCCCAAGGGACAGGCCGACCCAACGCAGGTGGGTACTAGGACTCAAGCCAACAGCGAAACCACCGGCGAATCCATTGTAAACCAGACTGCGGGGGCCAGCCGACCAGGACTGACAGGTCATGACAGAGAGCGAGCACCGTGTATAAGCGCTCAGGTAAGTGTGGTTCGACCGATAAAGACCTTCATAGAATATGTAGGAGCCAATATGGGCATCCAGGTTCCGCTATTGGTTATTGACCAAAGAGATGTCTCGGTCATGTCTACATAGTTCTCGAACCCGTAGGGTCCGCATGTTTAACGTTCATTGACGATATAGTATTATATGAGTTATGTATGTTGGTGATCGAATGTTGTTCGGAGCCCCAGATATGATCACGGACATGACGAGGAACTCTGGAATGGTCCGGAGATAAAGATTGACATATGGGATAATAGTGTTTGGTCTTCGGAAGGGTTCCGGAATTCACCGAAAGGGATTTCGGATGTTTCCCGAAATGTTTGGGAATGAGAACACTTTATTTGGGCCAAAGGGGAAAGCCCACAAGGTTTTTAGAAAGAGCAAAATGAATTTTTGCGGAGTCCAGGGGCCAGACGCCAGGGTCCCTGGCGTCTGGGTCCAGACGCCGGGAACCCTGGCGTCTGGCCCTGGAGTCCGAGAAGGACTCTTGCCTTTCGGGTGAAACCGACTTTGTGGAGGCTTTTACTCCAAGTTTCGACCCCAAGGCTCAACATATAAATAGAGGGGCGGGGCTAGCACCAAAGACACATCAAGAAACACCAAGCCGTGTGCCGGCAACCCCGTCCCCTCTAGTTTATCCTCCGTCATAGTTTTTGTAGTGCTTAGATGAAGCCCTGCGGAGATTGTTCTTCACCAACACCGTCATCACGCTGTCGTACTGCCGGAACTCATCTACTACTTTGCCCGTCTTGCTGGATCAAGAAGGTGAGGACGTCATCAAGCTGAACGTGTGCTGAACGCGGAGGTGCCGTACGTTCGGTACTTGATCGGGGCGGATCGTGAAGGTGTACGACTACATCAACCGCGTTGATAAACGCTTCCGCTTAGCGATCTTCAAGGGTATGAAGATACACTCCCCCTCTCGTTGCTATGCATCACCATGATCTTGCATGTGCGTAGGAAAATTTTGAAATTAATACGTTCCCCAACAAAAATGCGTTGGAAAACCGTCTGGACCCGGGGATTTGGTCGGGAACATTTGGAAAAGAGCAGTCTTGACCTCTTCACATGTGTATGGAGCACACAACAACTCGTTCATCTCAGGCGTAACCTTGTTGGGTACACTGTTAAGCACCGCGTCCATATTGCTTACCCCCTCCGACGTATAGAGGTTTTTATAAAATTCATGCACCATCGCCTTGAGCTCCTCAGGATCATCAGAGAGCACGCCAAGAGAGTTCTGGATATCATTAATCATATTTTTCTTCCTCCGTATGCTAGCTCGAAGATGAAAAAAAATGTGTTCTTATCTCCCGTTGTCAACCATTCCACCCTGGATCTCTGACGCCACATGATCTCCTCTCTATGGTACAATTCCGTGAGCTTCTCGTTAATTTTAAGTTCAACGTGTGAAGGTGCAGTGCGGTTCGGGTCTGAGCGCAACGTTTCAAGTTCCTGTTTCAAATTCTTCATCTCTTTTCGAACGCTCCTAGAGGTGTTCTTGTTCCACTGTGTCAGCTCACGCGATAACACATTCAACTTCACCCAAAGGTTCTCTAACTTGATGCACTCACCATTATCAGACCAAGCCAAATTTATGGTTTCAGGCCATGTGTTGTGGTCTTCCCACATGATCTCATAGCGAAACGTTCTAGCTCGCTGGTTGTGCCTTTGGTCCCTATGGAAATTCACAAGTATTGCACTTTGATTTGACGTCGCCGATGTGAGGTGAGTTGAATCCACACGCGGAACCTGGAGTTCCAATCTGCATTAACTAAAGCCCGTTCGAGCCGCACCCTTGTGAACGAGCCTCATGTTACCTTCTTCTCAAAAGTCCAAAAAGGGCCTGAATAACCAATATCTAGTAACATGCATCTCTAAAGGCCTGGATTTGTGCATTCTCCGCCTTCCTGCTCCCTCGTGCTCATCCGGACGTAAGACTTTGTTGAAATCACCCAGGCAAAGCCATGGGAGGGTGCTTGTAGTACTTATGTTCTTTAATGTGGTCCATGTTTGGTGACGGAGATGAGTCTGAGCTTCACCGTACACCACTGTCAACCTCCACAGATCAGAACCCGGCTCAAGGACAGAGCAATCAAGATGGTAGACTGAATAACAAAGTACCTCTATTTTTATTTCATTGTTCCAAAAATGCCAATGCCACCACTTCTACCCTGACTATCAATAGCATAACAATTGTCATAACCAAGAGTGCCTGCTAAAGCTTCTACCCTCGCGCCCGCCACCTGAGTTTCTACAACACAAAGAAGGGTAGGGGCAAATTTCCTTGCGAAATCGCGAAGTTCACGGACTGTCGCGGCTTTGCCCTAGCCGCGACAGTTCCAGCAGAAGACACTCATTGGGCCTTGCGGCGCCCCTCACCGGGACCCGCCATCTTTTGTTTAGTCCTGTTCTGCGCTCCGTTGTTCACTGCCCAAACCTTTTCAGTTTCAGTCACCACTTTAACTCTCTTAGGGTCTGTAGAAGAACCCTTCCGTCCAATACTCATGTCATTTGCAATCCTTGCTTTCTTTGGCTCCTTATTGGAAGAAAGTCTGGGCGGCACTACTAGGGAGGTGATCGCCAAGGTACTGCTAGCTGCTGCTGGAGGGAGCTTGAATCAACGTTTTTTGCTAGGGTCTGCATCATGCATCTCCAGATCAGGATCAACTCCATCAGACTGCAGGTTGTCTTTTTCTGACTGTAGCTCCTCCATTAGACTTGTTGTTCCATATGCTGCACCTCCAAGGCCACTCTCAGCTCCCGCTCTGCCTCCGTTGTGTCCTCCACGACGACCGCGGCCGCTGCCTGGGCCCCCACCAGGACGCATATGCCATAGTCTCATATTACTGCAGAACCAACCTTGGCTATGAGGTTTGTATAAATGAACCCTCGCTAGAGCCAACCATCTTGTAGCCTCATGTGGCGCTGATCCTTCATCAAACGCCACATTTTCGGGATCCTCCTCGTGAAGCCCTAGCCCCGCCATCAATTTCTCAATGTCACTAGCGAACGATGTTGCATCGACAGAGGCCGATCCAACAGCAGTTTCCGCCGTCATCTAGAACCCTAGCCCGATCGAGGAAAACAGTGTGTTGCAGGAACCCTAACCCAGCCGTTTACCCAGAGACACTTGGCCACGGCCGAGCGGTGATGCAAAGATCACCCCTTAGTCGGCCCGAACCAGGTTTCAAGGGGAGTACGACGGTAGGGAAGAAACTCGCTCAACGGCGGCGGCAATCGCCTCCGAGAGAAGGGGCAACCTTATCAAGAGGGGAAAAAGACGCATCGGAGAGTGGCCGACGTTTTGACCCAAATGGACACGCGCAGGCGATTTGGTCGCGGACGATTTGGGTTGGCCCGTTGGAGTTGCCCTAAACGTATCTTCCTGTTCCACAAGCCTGACGTGGCCTGGACTGGCCCAGGCCCAACCCAGCCCACCTGCACGCGTACTTCATCGCACCCCTCTCCCCGTCGTCTCGCACTGTCGCACCCGTGCACCACCACCACCCCACCACCACCAAAGGGGAACGAGCGCCGCCGAGCGAGCACGCACGCACGCCCGCCTCCCCCCACCGGAGCACGCGCGCCGCCCCGAAATCCCCTGTCGCATCCGTCGGGCGGTCTCCTCCCCGTGCTCCTCACTTTTCTGGAATGGCGTCGAGCGGTGACGCAGCCGGAGTTGTCGGTAAGCCCTAGCTCGCCCAAACCTCTCCTGCTACTTTCTCCTCCCAGCCAGCCAGCCGCCAAGCCCCAAATCTCCCCGTACGCGACCGATACGATGCTCCAATCCGTCCAATCAGTCGCGGATTTGCTCTCTGGCGCCGTGGATCCGTTCCCGTCCATCCATCCATGGTTCGAATCTGGTCTTCTCCGGCGCGTCCGTCCGCGGGGGAAGAGATCCCCCTCTGCTCAAGTACCTGTGTTAGGGTGTGGACTACTGCTGCGAATAGCAGTTCCTTAAATTTAGCAAACACCGGGGTTCAGTTCAGCTCAGTTCATTCAATTCCCGGGACTCGTGTTTAGGTCGTCGCCTTCATGCTTCATGGTAGTATAAGTTTGTACTACTATTTAGGAAGAATTGATGAGCTGTCATACGTTGCCGCCTGCCTTCCAGCGATGTCTTGGCTGCAGGTCTCTGGCACATTAGGCAACAAATAATGTTCCGATGGCGAGAAAACTAGGGGGGGAAGTGGTCCTTCATACGTTGCGGTTGGGTATGGTGCAGGAAGCTCTGCACCTGAGCCATACTGTTGCCCCCATGTCACTAGCATGACGACGCTGGGTTGCTTGTTTGGACGAAGATACCGTGAAACTGGAGTCCTTTGCTGTTGGTAATCTGTATGATGGAGTAGGAATCGTCAAATTTTATCTATCCAGAAGATATGATGAATGTACCGAATTTGCCGCTGGTGCCGATATTTTAGTAAAATGCATTACATGGACTAGCTTTGTGCAAAGTGGTGGACTCGTGGTAGATAGGACACTATCATAGAGATGCAAGCAGCAGCCTACTTATCCTCCAAAACTCCAATTAGTTCACCGCTGACCACAAAAGTGACACTAGCATGTATACCATGATACTGGCCGCGAAAACGCCCCACTTACATCTTTAGACTATCATCAGCTCCTCATCTAGTCCAGAGGATTGCTACAGCTGAATACTTGGGGTTAATGTGTTCCCCATCTATGCTTTGTTGTCACGGCATAAAACAGTTTGTTTACTTCATTCTGGGAAATTCACTTTGCAAGTCTGCAAGTTGTAGTTAACTAGGCGATTTTTCCCGAAAAGAGCAAACAGTCGCACTATATATTTGGAATCAACTAATCCTTGGAATAAAAGACACTTAAGCGTACTAATCTTTATTGCTTCCACACTACATTCCCACTATGTGTAGAGCTTGTGAATAGCCGTGCCTTTTGGAAGTACAGGAATAAAATCACATTTCTGTGATTGTCTAGCTATACAAGTTCGAGTGATCTTCTGATGCTACGCAGCCAAGGGAGATGGTACATTAAAAGATTGAGCACATAATTAGGTAGAATACAAGATATCTGAGAATTTTTGTCATTTAGGATTGCGATAATTTACTCTATGCAGCTGGGTGCAATTATCCCTTTGTTATCTACTGGCTCCTAATTGCTCATTGGAACAACTTGTATTAGAAACTCTGCAAGCAGAACTAAAATTGTTAGTAAGCTGCCGACTACCTGGTTCAGTGTATTTTGGATGAATTTTTTTTATGGTCATTTTTCGTTTTATGTATGTAGCTATTCTGAACATCAAATTTGATGATGTGCCTATGCCGTATCTATTAATGTTGCTGGAAGTGTATTATTGATACTGATTGCCATAAAAATATTTCTGTAGTGCCGAGGAACTTTAGACTGCTGGAAGAGCTTGAGAGAGGAGAGAAGGGTATTGGGGATGGAACAGTTAGCTATGGAATGGATGACGCAGATGATATCTACATGCGCTCCTGGACAGGAACAATAATTGGTCCCCACAACGTGAGATATTTCCACTGACCATTGATTTCTTGAAATATGATTTGTTGCATTTCTGAGTTTGTGCTTTCTTGTTTATCTATATATGGTTTTGTAGACTGTCCATGAGGGCCGGATTTATCAGTTGAAGCTTTTCTGTGACAAGGACTATCCCGACAGGCCACCGACTGTTAGGTTTCACTCAAGAATCAACATGACCTGTGTAAATGCCGAGACTGGATTGGTATGGCACTGTCTCCGTGACCCCTGAACGTTGTATATCCACTTGTTCTCCTTGTATTTCAAACTTAACCTGGAGCAAAAATGCAGGTGGACCAAAGGAAGTTTAGCCTGCTGTCCAACTGGCGCCGTGAGTACACAATGGAGAACATCTTGATACAGCTTAAGAAAGAGATGGCGACATCACACAACCGGAAATTAGTGCAGCCTCCGGAGGGGACGTTCTACTGAAAGAACACTTGTCGCGTCGAACGTGTCATTCCCAAGAACCCTCGCGGTTCTCATTTTAGATATCGCATAAGATCGCAACATTTGGTGCAAACGATTATGTATAACTTTGACGGTGTCCTTCACATGGTTCTTGTGTGTCTTGTCTTGTTATATCTCCTGGGTAAGCCTGTGTTGTAATGATACGCTGGAGCTTCAGCTATGTTTTTAAAAGTACCATTACGTTGCTTCGTTCTCGGTGTCGCCAGTGCTGTGCTATGCTGTGTGGTTGTTTTGTCTGTAAAACCTTCTCCTTCTCCTGGGGAAACCTTATCCTTGTGATTCTAGTGATTAGTGTCATCTTGCCAATGGTTTTGCTCTACATGATGGATGTTAGAACAGTACAGGTCGAATGGTATGGGCATTGCTCTCTAAAATGCATTGCTTGCAGACTAGTAGAATTTTTGAAAATAAATTGCACAGCCTGTGCACAAAAGTTCTTTAACAAGTCTGTCTGTTTTTGTTTCTCACTTAAATGTAGCAAATTCCTTTCGAGTTTATAAGAACAGTGCATGAGCAAACGCCCACAACATGTGTAAACATAACACTGATTATGCTTTAGCTGGTTGATGATCGGATTGACCGCCTCAACAACTGTTGGATGGTGCGCGTAATGACCCTCTGATCTCTGTCACTCAGCTGCGCCCAGCCGTTTGCAACATGGCTCATGTTGCGTTCAGGAGCTCGCAGCATGAGTTGTGTTGTGGTCCGTCGAAGCATTTATACCTTTGCAATGTAGCCTATGTTGCATCGGCAACAAACCTATTGCTCAGATCTGCAAACAGAGTCGGTGTTGCGCTTGAAGCCGTTGCAACAAGGGCCACATGGCAAAACTGGACTACATTGTATGCGTTGCTGCGGGGCGTTGCGTTTATACCTTTGCAATGTAGCCTATGTTGCATCCGCAACAAACCTTATTTGCTCAGATCTGCAAACAGAGTCGGTGTTGCGCTTGAAGCCGTTGCAACAAGGGCCACATGGCAAAACTGGACTACATTGTATGAGTTGTTGCGGGCGTTCGATCAAATTTAGATCCACCGGCCATGAAGGCAGTCAACGCGCAAAGAGTTATCAACTGACGGTTTCTGAGTATTTTTCTTTTCAAGATTACCATCTAAATTTGATAAATACTTCCCCCGTTCCTAAATATATGTCATTTTAGAGATTTTATAATAAGAATTACAAACAGATGTATGTAGACATATTTTAGAGTGTACATTCACTAGTTTTATTCCGCATGTAGTCTTAATTGAAATCTTTAAAAAAGGCTTGTATTTAGAAACGGAGGGAGTAATTTAGTACTAGGAATTATAGTGTACTCCACTTTGTGCGTAATTAAGATCACTAATGGCCTTCTTACATCCTTGCTGCCGTAGAAAATCAGGAGTGAATCGGCCCGATCAAAAGAGGACCCACCGATCTGGACCCTCCAGCGGCCTGTCCCGAATCCTAAAGCCCTCCACGCGCCGTCCGATCCACCTCCCCCTGCGCCTTCCTCTCCAATCCCACTCCGCCTCGTTCACTCCACCTCTCTCCCCCTCCCTCTCCCCCCCCGCCTC
>NC_041389.1:80686984-80687808 GCF_002162155.2 Triticum dicoccoides | reverse complement strand
CTCCCGCCCCGGCTGCTCCTGCTACCGAAGCTATGGCGCTCGTCTCCGCGCCCGCGCCCGCCGCGGTGTGGACGGCTGTGTCGCCGCCGGCCGAGGCGAACGGGAGCTCCGACAGGAAGAAGAAGTCGGTGCCCCTCCTTTTTACCCTTTTCGGCAAAATTTGGATTTCGCCCCCGATTTCCTCTTTTGGTTCGTTGCGTGCCGAGTATTTTCTCTGGGATTCCCTCTCACTAGCCTTTCATTTTCTCTCCCGTGTTTGGTTGTAGGAGGAAAGCGGAGGACGGCGAAGGGTGCAGGACGTGCAGCTGCAAGAAGTCCAGGTGCCTGAAGCTGTAAGTTGCACGAATTTTCCTCTATCTCGCTAGTAATGCCAAATGCTGCAAATGTCACATCGAAGAACGCCAGAATTTAGTGAGGGGAGAGATATAGCGTGCTTGGATTCTCAGTACATCTTCTGATTGTTTAGGATGCAATTGGCATTTTGATCCGGCACTAGTTCAGTTCGACATCTGCAATGAGTCTGGTGCTTTTTTTAGCAATACTAGATTCTGTGCTCGAGCATTTCAGATGTTTGTTGGAAAAGGCACCCAATGTAGCCAATCGAGATCCCTAAAGATTTTGCGACTCTATTTGAGCATGTTTACCAGCTCTATTTGAACATGCCTACAGCTTAAAAAAACACAACTTTATCCAAATATGTCGAGTTGTTGTTTCGATTTTACGTTCACCTGTACTTACTAGACACTGATGCAATGTCACACACTTGAAGCACACCTAAGATTAGTAGATTGGCTGGGATTCTGGTCTAGCTGTACACAGCCTGC
>NC_041389.1:80655018-80686727 GCF_002162155.2 Triticum dicoccoides | reverse complement strand
GATGCATGGAAAAGATGGGGAATGCTAATTTTCGCACGCACTGATGCACCCACCCTGCACACACAAACATATACCATACCTATCTAACCACGCTCATGCATTATACACAACATGATTTATGATTTCTTACTGCTAAATTCAAGTTCCTTCTTGTTGTACTGATCAATTGCTTTATACTGTGGCAGTTATTGTGTGTGTTTTGCTTCTGGGTCACAATGTTCTGAATTATGTGGCTGTGACCCATGTTATAACAAGCCTATTCATGGTGTTCAACAGAATACACCACCAGGCTTGCCTTTGCAAGTTGTTCGACCAGCAGAGGCTGGTCAAAATTCAACGGTATAAATCTTGTTCAAACATGACATGGTAAATGTCCAACTATTTCCTTGTTCTATTTTTGACGATCCTGCTACTTTTTTTTATTCTCTCAAGGAATTTGCAAGATACCAAATGGACTTTTTTAGAAGAAAATGCACTTGCAAAAAGTCAGGCTGCCTTAAGAAATACTGTGACTGCTACCAGGTCCCGTATCCAACTCTATCCTATTTTTTTTTTAAAGGCAACTCTATCCTATTAGTTTTTCTCTTCTCTCAGCTTGTGACTGGTATTTTTTTTCTTCTGTCTTTGAAGGGAGGGGCAGGATGCTCCATCAACTGTAAATGCGATGATTGTAAAAACCCATATGGGAAAAAAGGTAACATAAATCTGGTGCCAACTCTTGGAACTAGTGAACTACGTACTAGATTGCAAGATGTTAAAGTCAGTGATGTGTACAATGATATGAATTCCTCAAAAAGAAAAAAAGATATGTGCTTATTGGGTGGATGGGTAACTGCTAATTCATGAATGGGTAGTCACAATATGAACGTGTTTTCAAAATTCAACTAATTATTATTATGTGTTTTTGCGTCTATGAGAACATATTTGTTTTATATTTAAGATTGATTAAAAAATCACCACAGTTAGGCAAACCATCGGTCTACACACACAAAATAGTATTAGCTATGCTCTAAATTCAATAGGTTGTACTCCATCTATATGGTACACATTTTGAACTATATACACTGCACAATAAGGTAAATTACTCCCTGTTAATTTATTAGTAGTGAAGATAAGCTAACTCGGTACTTAAATGTAAAAAAA
Organism: Triticum dicoccoides; assembly: GCF_002162155.2. Taxonomy (NCBI): domain Eukaryota; kingdom Viridiplantae; phylum Streptophyta; class Magnoliopsida; order Poales; family Poaceae; genus Triticum; species Triticum dicoccoides. Next base: position 80,685,584 of record NC_041389.1, on the reverse strand, counting down.
AAGATGGTTTAGTTTATAGGAGAATGGTCTACTCCCTCCGTCTGAAAATACTTGTCATCAAAATGGACAAAAAGGGATGTATCCAGAACTAAAATACATCTAGATACATCCTCTTTTATTCATTTTGAAGACAAGTATTTCCGGACGGAGGGAGTATTATTTATATTATGTTCCTGCTTAATCATTTGGCAGTGTTTACAACTGGCTATATGGTGTTACGGTACATTATCAATGTTTTGGTACCATAGATGACCTCAGCTTTTTACCACATATACTAACTCTGGAATGCATGCTGGTTCAGAGCCTCCAGAATAGCTTTTTATTCTGCATATATTAGGTTAGGATATGTTGGAATTCGCTTGATGAATTCTATTGCGGTACCTTTTCTTTTTACAAAGATGTTTGACATAATATTGTGGATTTATTTGTTCTGTTGATTTGCTTGCTACCCCTTAATTGGAGAAGCTAACTTCATCTCAATTATGGTTATGGTTTTCAATCTGTATCGAAAATAAAACTTTTGTTTGTTTGTGTTCTGCAGTTGGTGTCATTTTGGATGGTAAAAGTATTCTTGCCACACCCACACCCGGACCCACTCCGATTGAAAGGAATGGAACGGAAGTTATCTCAAGTGATGATGACGACGACGATGAAGATGATTATTACATGAATCGTCCACTGTCCCCTATCCCCCCGTCTCCAGTATCCCGAGAGTCTTCATTCCAACAGGAGACTCTAGTGGGCGTTGAAGTTCACACTGTGAATGGGCACCTGTACCCGAAACCGCTGACCCAGGTGCGTCCAGAGACATGGCAGCTCTCGAGGAGGCCTGCCGAGGAAGCACGGGGAGAACAATGGCGCTACATGAGGAGGCCCAGCGAGGACGGAACATCCGATGCTATGGAAGGACACGCGGACCCCAAGTTTCATCATCAGAGAGACAACAACAACAGTAAACAGCGAGAGAGCCCTGCTGACAACAGGTTCAGCATCCCGCGGTGCATCGAGGTGATGAACGGCATGGCGGACCTCTCGCCGGTGGACAAGTCGCTCGCCCCGGACGTCTTCTTGGATCCAAGCAACCGGGAGATTTTCCTGTCGCTGAGTGTAGATATCCGGACCATGTGGCTGAAGCGTAAGATGAGGAGCCTTGTGTAGAGAATAGTAGCACCGCCGCGGCGATTCTTTTTCTCAGTCAGGAGTAATAACACTTGAAATAAGTAATGCGGTGTGCTGTAGATATCCCTAGTCTTCTTCTCGTTATGAGTTATGTGTTGATGTGTATCTAGCACCGACTAATCTATTTATGGTAAATCTATATTGGGACCCAGCCTGTTCGCCGCGCCGCAGTAAGTTCGTCGTGTGATCTTCAGCTAGAAATGAAGTTCTTCACCCTGCTGCTGCTGCCTGGTCTGCTTTCAAGGTTCATGTATCATCTGTCTGTCTGTCTGCCTTCTTCTGGAAGGGGCATCTGTCCCTGGGATGCAAGAGCCACTGATTGTACATACAGTTTATAATGGTGATGCTCATGATTGAGCCCTAAACTGCAACCCTGATGGTGCAAGCTGCAGCATGAGGTTGACAGGAAGGAAAAGAGTCTCCTATAAGTGAGGGTTGCAGCAGCTGAGTTGACAGTAACAGCACAAGACAGGTCCTTTGCTCCGGATGCTTCCTGTAGCCCAATGAGACAAAACTGGGGGCATGTGAGCCATGGGCGCCATGGAGGAGTGCCCCAGATGGGGTGCCGGCGCCGGAAGGGACCAGCGCCCAACTGATTGGCCGTCGCCCATGGACCATTGCCCGTGCTCTTTTTCTTCCTTGGCTTAACAGTTAACAGGGATGTCGACGTTCAGTAGCATTCTAGGCATGAGCTTCGGTTCTACGTAGAAGGGGAGAGTTTCTCCAGATCACTGTCCGTGCTCATCTTTTCTACTTTTTCCTTCTGAGATTTGTGCACCTTTTCTTCCTTGGCTAACAAGGATTATCATCTTCATTGCCGATACTGGAATGCTTTAGTGATAGGTTAACAACATTGTGTCAACTCTTCGACGATGCTGTCTCCCCTCCCCTCCCCCTCTCTCTTCCCCTCGGGCGATGCGCATGAGGCGCCATTAATACGAGCTTATCCCCTCACCTGAGATCTCGCTTGGTGGGTGCGCGTCGTCGCGGCGTTCAGGTGCGTCGGCTTGCGCCGATGTCAAGGGTAGCGGAACCGCGAGCGCTCCCACCTCCAGCGACGGGGCCGCTACCAGAGATCGACCCGAGCCGATGTCAAGGGTAGCGGAACCGCGAGCGCTCCCACCTCCAGCGACGGGGCCGCTACCAGAGATCGACCCGAACTCGCCGGAGGCTCGCCGCGAGATGCGCCGGGTGGTGCTGGAGCGCTTCCCTGACCGAGACGAGTGGGGGGAGATCCACCTCCACATCCTCCGCCACGCGAACTTAGTCGAGCGCGCGGGCTTCATCGGAGACGACGGCTGTGGGGATCTGGAGCTCGTCTTCTGGGCCATCTAGGAGGCCGAATCATCGGATTCGCGTCAGGCGGCGGGGTGGGAGAACTTCAGGACGGCGAATCCCTCGAGGCTCAACATCCGGCCGCCGTCGTGGGAGGGCATCGCCAACATCCCGCCGGAGTTCCTCCTGCTGGGGATCGCCTGGCCCCAACTCCATCAGTAGATAGGCTACCCCGACCGGTTCAAGCTCAGCGACGACCCATCGATCCCCCGCCGTGGCCTGGTGAGTTAGGTATGCACTACATTCGTGCTGATTTATCTCTCAAAGCTCGATTGCGGGATTTTTGTTTGTGCCGATTGGGGATGGTAGATCGAGTTGGTTCGAATATTCATTCTCTAGGCAAGGATTTGGTAGTTGAATTGGGGGTTCTCCCTCATGTTTCCTATAAGCGGTAAGGATTGTGCTACTGTTTCTACAGCCGGTTAGACCTCGTCAGAGTTGGTTTCCGACGAGGGGCTCGGTCATGTTTCAAGTTCAAGCCCCAAGTTGGGGGAGACGACTCCTTGTCGTTCCTCCCCTTCAAATCCAACGTTGACTGGACCCACACTCAAATTGCGTGTGCTGGGGGAGAAAACGGATAGGGCGAAGCGGTTACGTAAAGTTGATACCCTAGAAAACATGGAGGATCACTTTGGCCAGCTCTGGCTTATCCCTTCCCTCCCTCCCTCGCTGCCGCTCCCAAAAATCCTACCCCGCGGCCTCAGACCAACCCTAAAACCGAGTTCCTTTGTTAGATCCGAAGAGACCTAGTTGAGAGCAACTCCTTTTCGACCACTGATTGTTTTCCTGCATCAATTCGACCATTTAATCCCCCGCCAAAACAAATCAAGGTTGCTTGTGAAGGAATTGGTCCTGGTTCACTCTCTTTTGCGGAGATCGTGATGCATGGATTGAAGATGGCCGATCGTCGTGCAGGAGGGAGCAGCAATCTTGCTGCTGGTCAGTCTAAGGTGGTGGGAAAGAAATCTACCTCTTTCGCTGGGCGGAAGTAGCCATCTGCGCCGTCAGCGAAGGAGCAAGCCCCGGCCCCCAAGCCAACCAGATCCATAGCCTCGACTGTTGGCCCAGCCCAAGTGCAATCTTCTCAATCTGCAGAGGTTGAAGTGGAAAAAATCCTTGATCCTAGGTACAAGGATATGATTTGCTTCAACTATGGAGGGCCTGGGCATTATGTTGGGAATTGCGTGAAGCCAAAAGCTTGTTTTATCTGTCAGCAAAACCACAATGTCAACAACTGTGCAACGTGGTCTAAAGTGCAACCTACTGATGCCTTCTTTGGCAGTGGAGCTCAAGGTCTTGGTTTCTACCATGTGGATGTGCCTGTTGCTAATGAGATGAAGTGGTTGAATTTTCAGAACTGTGCTGTGGTGAATATCTTAAAGGGAGAGGTGGATTGCTCTAAACTGATGGAATTGCTATCTGCTACTTTCTATAAGACCAATCATTGGCCATGGCAGATCATAGGGCTCTCCAGCAAGACCTTTTTGGTCAGATTTCCCCCATCGAAGAAAGTGGAAGACCTCATTGAGCTGCCTAGGTTTTCTCTGCCACAGGATGTGAATGTTACCTTGACTGAATGGAAAGGAGGATGTGAGCCTTTTGGGCAGCTGGTTGAAGCCTGGGTGCTGATTGAGGGTATCCCCCGAAAATGGTGTACTTGGAAAGTTTTTGCTCAAATTGCTTCACTATTTGGGGTGCTTACATATGTGGATTGGAATGGTATGTTTAGGACTTTTTTTGAGAATGTTAGGATTAAAATTGCCTGCAAAGATCCCACTAGGATTCCTTTTGAGAGGCTGATTGAGATGAAGAAAAAATTATTCCTGCTTGGCTTTACTGTAGAAGGCTTTGAACAGGCAGGTGGAGTTGACTCTGTCATTGATGTGGATGATGATGAGGAAGGTAATGAGGAAGATGAGAGAGCTGAGGAAGAGCAAGCTGAAAAAGGTAGTGGGACCCATGGAGAACATGCATCTGATGGGTCAAGTGATGGTGGTCTGGTTATTGTTGAATTAGATAAAGCTAACTTCTCAACCAAACATGGATCTTCCAACAAGCATGTTGCTCAAAGTTTGGTGGTTGCACCTATGGAGCATGACCATGATGCTGATCAGGAGGATTTCATTATAAAATGTGCTATGGCTAATGTTGATCTTGGTGGTACATCTTCTGATGGACATGATATTAGGACTGGCTGTGTTAGTAATCTTCCAGAACAATGCAAAACTTATATTGGGGAGGAGAAAGAGGAGGCAAAAATTGTGATTCAAAAAGCTCCTTCTCCTTCTGGTAAGAATGACACACCTATGATATTTGAGAAGAGTGCTAGTAGTATGGAATACTGTGAGGACCTGCTGAGGTCAGTGGATTTATCTGATTCTGAAAATGAGGAGGCACAAGAAGAGGAGCTGGGGGTTCTCCCCCTCGAGGCCATTCATATCTTACAAAGTGAGACTTGGAAGAGATCTATGTTGGAATCACTTAACCAAGCCCAGAAAGATGGAGCCATTCATGAGAATAAACCAAAATTGGGACCTGTGCTAGCTCAGAAGCCTGCTACCAGAGGGCATGGAAATGTTAACATCATGGAGAAAGCTGCTGCATACAAGAGGAGGAAAAACTTGGAGATGCCACAAACATTTAAAGGTAAATCCTTTTCCACCGTTGATAAGTCTATTCTTGTTGATCAAATGAGTCAAATGAACTTAACTGTTGGTGGAGATGAGACTCAAAAGAACCTTACCATTGCTGAGATGATAGCTGTGAAGAAAGAGAGATGTCTGGTTTTTGCGAGCAAAATTCCTGAATTAGTTCTTCCCGATAATCTTGACATTGATATTAATGAGTTAGTTAGTACACCTGGAGGTGATTTTTCCATGGAGCCAGTTGGCACTGCTGTTGCTGCTAGGAAAACACCCACTGTTCTAATTAAAGCTAAGCCTTGTGGCTTATCTCACCCTTTTAAAATTGATTAATATGATAGGTCTTGTTTGGAATATTAGGGGTCTTGGACAACATGGGAAGATTCAGTGCCTGTGTGATACTATTGCTAAATCTGATCCCGACTTTATTGGATTTCAAGAAACTAAAAAAGAAGTTATTTTTGAGGGTTTCCTCAAAGCTATTAATAGATATGACAATTTTGTGTGGCATTTCTTGCCAGCTGATAATACTGCTGGGGGGATCCTTTTAGGATTTAAGAAAAATATTTTTGAGGTGGTTGGTTTTATTAACCAAAGATTTTTTGTTGTTGCTACTGTTAAGAATAAGCTTGATGGCTTTGTTTGGCAGTTGGTGTTAGTGTATGGGTCTGCATATCCTGAATTTAAAATGAATTTTGTGGCTGAATTACATGATACTTTAACCAATGCTTCTTACCCTATTGTGATTTGTGGAGACTTTAATCTGGTTAGGAATGAAACTGAAAAAGTAGTGGTTTTATTAATCAACAAACTATATTTCTATTTAATGATTGGATCAATAGATGGGCCCTGATGGAGATTTCTATCTCTAATAGAGTGTTTACTTGGTCTAACAATCAAATTTCCCCTGTTTTTGCTGTTCTGGATAGAGTATTCATTTATGTGGACTGGGATGCACATTTTACTTTCTCTACCTTTTCAGCACTTCCCAGGGTGGGGAGTGATCACACTCATCTAGTCCTGGACACTGGTGCTAGAGCCCCATCTAACCCCCAAACCTTTTAGGTTTGAGAAATGGTGGCTATCCCAGCCAGGTTTCCATCAAATGGTCACAGAAGCTTGGAATTATGTGTCCTCATCTAAATCCTCAGCTGATAACTGGATGGTTAAGACAGGTCCTCAGAAAGAAAACTAAAGGGTGGAGTATTAATAGAGAGGCAACTTTGAAAAAGAAGAAAAAGGCACTCCTTCTGGAGTTTGACATCCTTGATGTCATGTCTGAAACTCAACAACTATCTGTTTCTGACTATGACAGAATGAAGGAGATTAAGAAAGAACTGGATGATGTGTGGAAGAAAGAGGAAACTGCTTTATGGCAGAGATCAAGGGACAGAAAAATTTTAGAGGGAGATAGGAACAATGCCTACTTCCAGGCCCTTGCCAATCACAGACATAGAAAAAAAAATCATCTTACTGAATTAAATAGTCCAAATGGTGTGGTCACTTCGACCAAGGAGATGCTTGAGGTGGCTACCTCTTTCTACAAAGAATTGTTTGCTTTTGAACCTAAACCTGACATCCATCTGGATGATGACTTTTGGTCTATTGATGGAATGGTTAGTAATGAGGAGAGAGAACTGCTAGAGAAACCTTTTTCTTAAGAGGAATGAAACAGGCTATTATGAGCTTCTATGCTAGTGGTGCCCCTGGCCTTGATGGTCTGTCTTTTTTTATTTTATCAAACCTTTTGGGATCTGATCAAAAAAGATTTTATGTGGATGGTTAGAGATTTTTGAGAATGGTAACCTTGATATATATAAGCTGAACAATGCCATTATTAATCTCATACCAAAAGTTCCTATGGTTAGAGATATGAAAAACTTTAGACCTATCAGTCTTAGTAATTGTGCTGTCAATTTTTTTCTAAAGCTATGACTACTAGAGTTTCCCCCTTATGTGACAAGCTTGTTTCTTCTAATCAGACTACATTTATTAAGGGCAGATTCATCTTAGAAAGTGTGGTGATGGCTCATGAGGTCATTCATGAAATCCATAGGTCTGGATCTACTGGCTTATTTCTTAAACTTGATTATGAGAAAGCATATGATAGAGTTAGTTGGGATTTTTTTGAAGGAGATGCTTCTTTCTAGAGGCTTTGGCAGTACATGGGTAGGGTGGGTTATGTCTACTATTTACCAAGGGACTTTTCAGGTCAGAATTAATGATTTCAATGGTCCCCGGTTTTCTGGGGGAAAAGGCTTGAAGCAGGGTGACCCTCATTCACCCTTGCTGTTTAATTTGGTGGCTGATGTTTTTTCTAAAATGCTTTATAAGGCTGCGAGTAGAGGTTTAATTTGTGGGCTATTGCCTCATGCCATTCCTGGTGGGGTGGTTAGCCTACAGTATGATGATGATACCATATTATTCCTTGATAGTTCTTTAGATTGTGCCAAAAATTTGAAATGGATCATCTCCTGTTTTGAAAATCTTTCTGGCTTGAAGATTAATTTTCATAAAAGTGATTTGCATGCCATTAATATCTCTGAGCAACTATCTAAAGATTTTGCTCAGGTTTTCTGTTGCCAGCTTGGGGATTTCCCCTTTAAATATCTAGGAGTCCCTCTACATTTTAAAAAGCTTAGAAGGGAGAAGATCTTCAACCCATCATTGACAGAATTATTAAGAACATATCTGGCTGGTTGGGGAGATTTCTCTCCTATATGGGCAAATTGATCCTTCTTACTACTTGTATTGCTAGCATTCCTGCCTATCTAATTCTATTGTTAAATTTCCCAAATGGGCTATTGATATGATTACTTCTTAGATGTCTCACTTCTTCTGGGGTAATGTGGGTGATAATCATAAATATCACAATGCTAATTGGGGGTTGATCTCCAGGAGGAAAGAGTTTGGTGGTATGGGGGTTCCCAACCTTAGAGATTTTAACATGGCCCTTTTGGCTTCTTGGGGGAAGAGATTTTATGATGATAGGGATAGTGATTGGAAAAAGATTTTGGCTTACAAATATAATACTGCCAACCCTAACTTCTTTAGCACTAAGGTTACCCTGGGGTCTCCTTTTATGAAAAGCTTATCTTGGGCCCTTGCGGCTTCAAGAAACTTCTATAGATGGGTCCCTGGGGATGGCAAGAGTATTGCCTTCTGGCATGATATCTGGATTGGGGATTGCTCTCTTAAAACTTCATTTTGGGACCTGTATGATATATGTCAACAGCAAGAATCTACTCTTGCACATGTTGGGTGAGTGGTGAACTTCACCTTACTTTTAGGAGATGTGTGGAGGAAAAGACTATAGCTAGATGGAATGAACTCAATAATTTAGTTAAGCAAGTGGCATTATCTGATTCTCCAGATCAACCTGTTTGGATGCTGGAATCTTCCAGCAAATACTCTGTCAAATCCTTTTATAAGTTAATTAACTATGGGGGGGGGGGTGTCTGCTGAGATTAAAGATGATATCTGGAAAATCAAAGTTCCACCCAATATCCATGTTTTTCTATGGTTGATATACTATAATAAGAGCTTAACTAGAGATAATCTTGCCAAGCGCAGGCATGTAGATGACATGTGATACGTCTCCGTCGTATCTATAATTTTTTATTGTTCCATGCCAATATTCTTCAACTTTCATACACTTTTGGCAACTTTTATACTATTTTTGGGACTAACATATTGATCCAGTGCCCAGTGCCAGTTCCTGTTTGTTGCATGTTTTATGTTTCATAGAAAACCCATATCAAACGGAGTCCAAACGGGATAAAAACGGACGGAGAATTATTTTGGAATATTTATGATTTTTGAGAAGTAAAATCAACGCGAGACGGTGCCCGAGGGGGCTAGAAGATAGGGGGCGCGCCCCAGGGAGGCAGGCGCGCCCTGGACTCTCTTGCCCCCCCCCCCCGTAAGGCGGTTGACGCTCTTCTTTTGCCGCAAGAAAGCTAATTTTATGAGAAAGATCTGGGCGGAAGATTCACCCCAATCGGAGTTACGAATCTCCGGATATAAAAGAAACGGTGAAGGGGCAGAATTAGAGAACACAGAAACAGAGAGAGACAGAGAGATAGATCCAACCTCGGAGGGGCTATCGCCCCTCCCATGCCATGGGAGCCAAGGACCAAAGGGGAACCCTTCTCCCATCTAGGAAGAAGGTAAAGGAAGAAGAAGAAGAAGAAGGGGGGCGCTCTCCCCCTTGCTTCCGGTGGCGCCGGAACGCCGCCGGGGGACATCATCATCACCGCGATCTTCACCAACAACTTCACCGCCTTCATCACCAACTCTCCCCCCCTCTATGCAGCGGTGTAACCCCTCTCTTACCCGCTATAATCTCTACTTAAACGTGGTGCTCAACGCTATATATTATTTCCCAATGATGTATGGCTATCTTATGATGTTTGAGTAGATCCGTTTTGTCCTATGGGTTAATTGATGATCGTGATTGGTTTGAGTTGCATGTTTTATTATTGGTGCTGTCCTATGGTGCTCTCCGTGTCGCGCAAGCGTGAGGGATCCCCACTGTAGGGTTTGCAATATGTTCATGATTTGCTTATGGTGGGTGGCGTGAGTGAACAGAAGCACAGACCCGAGTAAGTAGGTTGTTTGCGTATGAGATAAAGGGGACTTGATGCTTTAATGCTATGGTTGGGTTTTACCTTAATGATCTTTAGTAGTTGTGGATGCTTGCTAGAGTTCCAATCATAAGTGCATATGATCCAAGAAGAGAAAGTATGTTAGCTTATGCCTCTCCCTCAAATAAAATTGCAATAGTGATTAACGGTCTAGTTATCGATTGCCTTGGACAAATAACTTTCTCGTGACAAAAAGCTCTCTACTAAAACTAACTTAGTTGTGTCTTTATCTAAACAGACCCTACTTTTTGTTTACGTGTTCTTTATTATCTTGCAAACCTATCCAACAACACTTGCAAAGTCCTTCTAGTTTCATACTTGTTCTAGGTAAAGCGAACGCTAAGCATGTTTAGAGTCGTATCAGTGGTAGATAGGACTTGAGAGAATATTTGTTCTACCTTTAGCTCCTCGTTGGGTTCGACACTCTTACTTATCGAAAGAGGCTACAATTATTCCGTATACATGCGGGTTATCAAGACCTTTTTCTGGCGCCGTTGTCGGGGAGTCATAGCGTGGGGTGAATATTCTTGTGTGTGCTTGTTTGCTTTATCACTAAGTAATTTTTATTTGCTGTTCTTAGTTGTTTTCTATCTTCAGTTATGGGTAGAAAACGCAAAATACCAAAAAAATTATTTGTACCTACTGAACCAATGGTTGAAGAACCACTCAAAATCTATCACACTCCTGAAGCTTTTTACTTGGATCATCTTCGATCGCTTTGTGCTCGTGCTGAAACCCCCAACTAGCTTAGTTGAGGGCAAATATTTAGATGAGCATGCTTGTTATGTGCGACACCGTATATCTGAAAAAGGGAAACTTTTATTGGATCAAATTCATCGTTTGCAATGCTATGCTTGGACTTTATGTGAAATATATGATGTTACTTGTTGTTTTAAAAACCCTAAGAAACACCTTCCCTACCAATGTGAGTTTATTGATAATGAAATTGTATCTTCGTATGCTAAGGGTGTTTATAATTACTATGATGTTCAACAAATTGAAGAATTTGTTGCTTTTAAGGGTGCTTATGAAATTGCTTCTTTGATTGAAAAGTATGATGCTACTCTCTACAAATCTGAAAATTTTGCCATACTTGAGTATTGTTATGATAATTATGCTTCTAATGTTTATGTTAAACTATATATTGAGAAATTCTCCGCTGTCCAAGAAGAGACTAATATTTTGCAGGAAGCTATGGAAGAAGAAATTGATAAAACTGTGAGCTTATTGGATGAGAAAGATGATGAGGAGAGCGATGAACAAAAGGAGGAAGAGCGGATTAGCTACCCGTGCCCACCTTCTAATGAGAGTAACTCTTCAACTCATACATTGTTTAATTTCCCTTCGTGCTTACCGAAGGATGATTACTATGATGATTGTTATGACCCCGTTGATTCTCTTGAAATATCCCTTTTTGATGATGCTTCCTATGCTTGTGGCCAAGATGCCAATATGAATTATACTTATGGAGATGAACTTGCTATAGTTCCTTATGTTAAACATGAAATTGTTGCTATTGCACCCATGCATGATAGTCCTATTATCTTTTTGAATTCTCCAAACTACAATATATCGGAGAAATTTGTGCTTATTCAGGATTATATTGATGGGTTGCCTTTTACCATTGCACATGATACTTTTGATGAATGTAATATGCATGTGCTTTCTGCTCCTACTCGCAATTATTATGAGAGAGGAACTACATCTCCGCCTTTTTATGTTTCCAATATGATAAAATTGCAAGAAACTGCTTATACTATGCATTGCCTTTACTTGGTGTGCATGAATTGTTCTTTTATGACATGCCGATGCATAGGAATAGAGTTAGACTTTGTTGTTGCATGATATATGTTACTTTGTGCTCACTACTAAATTATAAATCATTGTTAATTAAAATTGGCTTTGATATACCTTGGGATCCGGGTGGATCCATTACTTGAGCACTATATGCCTAGCTTAATGGCTTTAAAGAAAGCGCTGCCAGGGAGACAACACGGAAGTTTTAGAGAGTCATTTATTTCTGCTGAGTGCTTTTATATAGTTTAAAAACAAAAAAATAAAGAGGGGAACCGAAAACTTTTCAAAAAGGAAAGTGAAAGTGAGAAAGACAAGCATTGTTGAAGTGGGAGCTAGCCTTGAATTTTGTTCATGCTCACGGAAACTTTGTGAATCTTAATTACAGAAACTTTTCATCAAAAATAATTATCCCCTTGTACAATTCCATTGTATTATAAAAATAATGTGCCAAGGTTTGCCTTTAGGATGTTTACGATGCTTGTTGGTTTGTACGGTGTAGGACAGAAACTTTGGCTGTAGTGCGCGATTTTACATTTTTAACTGGAACATCAAAAGGTTCTGATTCTTTTTGCACTGTCTTTCTGTACAAATTGTTTATTGTTTCTAATTTTGGTAGAATTTTTGGGGTAACAGAAGTATGGTGAATGTTCAGATTGCTACAGACTGTTATGTTTTTGATAGATTCTGTTTTTGATGCATAGTTTGCTTGTTTTGATGAATCTATCAATTTATATCAGTAGATTTAGGCCATGAAAAAGTTATATTACAGTATACACAATGCAAAAACTAAATATGAATTGGTTTGCAACATTTCTTAGAGTAGTGATTTGCTTTATTGTACTAACGGATCTTACCGAGTTTTCTGTTAAAGTTTTGTGTGGATGAAGGGTCTAATCGAGAATGTCTCGATATGAGGAAAAGGAAGAGAGGCAAGAGCTCAAGCTTGGGGATGCCCGAGGCACCCCAAATAAATATTCAAGGAGACTCAAGCGTCTAAGCTTGGTGATGCCCCTGAAGGCATCCCCTCTTTCTTCAACAAGTATCGGTATGTTTTCAGATTCGTTTCGTTCATGCGATATGTGCAGGTCTTGGAGCGTCTTTTGCATTTAGTTTTCACTTTTCTTTTATGCACCATGCTGGTATGAGATAGTACTTGGTTGATTTATAGAATGCTCATTGCACTTCACTTAAATCTTTTGAGTATGACTTTATAGAATGCTTCATGTGCTTCACTTATATCATTTGAAGTTTGGATTGCCTGTTTCTCTTTACATAGAAAACCGCCATTTGTAGAATGCTCTTTTGCTTCACTTATATTTGTTAGAGCGTGGGAATCTCTTTTGTAGAAAGAATTAAATTCTCTTGCTTCACTTATATCTATTTAGAGAGATGACAGGAATTGGTCATTCACATGATTAGTCATAAAATCCTACATAAAACTTGTGGATCACTGAATATGATATGTTTGATTCCTTGCAATAGTTTTGCAATATTGAGACGATAATATGTGGGAGGTACTATTAGATGGTTGTGTTCAGTAAGGATGTTAGTGTTAAGGTTTGTGATTCCCGAAGCATGCACGTATGGTCTACTAACTATGTAACCAAATTGGCGCGCATTGTATTTTGATTGTTTATCTTCGCGTGAAGGTCGGAGGCGCGTGATGGTTAACTCCTACCAACATACCCCCTAGGAGCATGCGTGTAGTACTTTGTTTCAAGGGCTAATAAATTTTTGCAATAAGTATGTCAGTTCTTTATGACTAATGTTGAGTCTATGGATTATACGCACTCTCACCCTTCCATCATTGCTAGCCTCTTCGGTACCGTGCATTGCCCTTTCTCACCTCGAGAGTTGGTGCAAACTTCGCCGGTGCATCCAAACCCCGTGATATGATACGCTCTATCACACATAAGCATCCTTATATCTTCCTCAAAACAGCCACCATACCTACCTATCATGGCATTTCCATAGCCATTCCGAGATATATTGCCATGCAACTTTCATCATCATCATCATCATATACATGACTTGAGCATTCATTGTCATATTGCTTTGCATGATCGTAAGATAGCTAGCATGATGTTTTCATGGCTTGTCCGTTTTTTGATGTCATTGCTATGCTAGATCATTGCACATCCCGGTACACCACCGGAAGCATTCATATAGAGTCATATCTTTGTTCTAGTATCGAGTTGTAATATTGAGTTGTAAGTAAATAAAAGTGTGATGATCATCATTATAGAGCATTGCCCCATGAAAAAAAGAAAAAAAAAGAGAGGCCAAAGAAGCCTAAATAAAAAAGGGGGCCAAAGAAGCCCACCCAAAAGAAAAGAAAAAAAGAAAAGAAAAGGGGCAATGTTACTATCCTTTTTCCACACTTGTGCTTCAAAGTAGCATCATGTTCTTCATATAGAGAGTCTCCTATATTGTCACTTTCATATACTAGTGGAAATTTTCATTATAGAACTTGGCTTGTATATTCCAACGATGGGCTTCCTCAAATGCCCTAGGTCTTCATGAGTAAGCAAGTTGGATTCACACCCACTTAGTTTTCAGTTTGAGCTTTCATACACTTATAGCTCTTAGTGCATCCGTTGCATGGCAATCCCTACTCCTCGCATTGACATCAATTGATGGGCATCTCCATAGCCCGTTGATTGGCCGCGTCGATGTGATACTTTCTTCCTTTTTGTCTTCTCCACATAACCTCCACCATCATACTCCATTCCACCCATAGTGCTATATCCATGGCTCACGCTCATGTATTGCTTGAAAGTTAAAAAAGTTTGAGAATACTAAAGTATGAAACAATTGCTTGGCTAACATCGGGATAGGCATGAGGGGTACCTTGTGTTAAGAAAAGGGAGCATACAAGACTATATGATTTTGTAGGGATAACGTTCTGGAAGCATTGATATTTTGAAAGACATGATTGTTTGTTGGGATGCCCCAAGTATTATTGTTTTTATGTCAAATGATAGACTATCGCTTTGAATCACTCGTGTCTTAATATTCATGCCATGATTAGATATATGATCAAGATTATGCTAGGTAGCATTCCACATAAAAAATATCTTTTTTATCATTTACCTATGATGTCTACTACACAACCTTCTTCTTGTAGACGTTGTTGGGCCTGCAAGTGCACAGGTTTGTAGGACAGTAGCAAATTTCCCTCAAGTGGATGACCTAAGGTTTATCAATCCGTGGGAGGGGTAGGATGAAGATGGTCTCTCTCAAACAACCCTGCAACCAAATAACAAAGAGTCTCTTGTGTCCCCAACACACCCAATACAATGGTAAATTGTATAGGTGCACTAGTTCGGCGAAGAGATGGTGATACAAGTGCAATATGGATGGTAGATAAAGGTTTTTATAATCTGAAATAATAAAAACAGCAAGGTAACTAATGGTAAAAGTGAGCGTAAACGGTATTGCAATGGTAGGAAACAAGGCCTAGGGTTCATACTTTCACTAGTGCAAGTTCTCTCAACAATAATAACATAGATAGATCATATAACAATTCCTCAACATGCAATAAAGAGTCACTCCAAAGCCACTAATAGCGGAGAACAAACGTAGAGATTATGGTAGGGTACGAAACCACCTCAAAGTTATTCTTTCGGATCGATCTATTAAAGAGTTCATACTAGAATAACACCTTAAGACACAAATCAACCAAAACCCTAATGTCACCTAGATACTCCATTGTCACCTCAAGTATCCGTGGGCAAGATTATACGATATGCATCACACAATCTCAAATTCATCCAACCAACACAAAGTACTTCAAAGAGTGCCCCAAAGTTTCTACCGGAGAGTCAAGAAAATGTGTGCCAACCCCTATGCATAGGTTCATGGGCGGAACCCGCAAGTTGGTCACAAAAACATACATCAAGTGGCACGTGATATCCCATTGTCACCACAGATAAACATGGCAAGACATACATCAAGTGTTCTCAAAGTAAAGACTCAATCCGATAAGATAACTTCAAGAGGGAAACTCAATTCATCACAAGAGAGTAGAGGGGGAGAAACATCATAAGATCCAATTATAATAGCAAAGCTCGCGATACATCAAGATCGTGTGAAGTCGAGAACACGAGAGAGAGAGAGAGATCAAACACATAGCTACTGGTACATACCCTCAGCCCCGAGGGTGAACTACTCCCTCCTCGTCATGGAGAGCGCCGGGATGATGAAGATGGCCACCGGTGAGGGATCCCCCCTCCGGTAGGGTGCCGAAATGGACTCCCGAGAGGTTTTTGGTGGCTACAGAGGCTTGCGGCGGCGGAACTCCCGATCTATCTTGATATTTGATGGTTTTAGGGTACGTAGGCATATATAGGTGAAAGAAGTCGGTTCGGGGGTGCTCGAGGGGTCCACGAGACAGGGGGCCGCCCCCTGTAGGGGGGCGCCCCCTATCTCCTGGGCTCCTCGAGTATCTTCTGACTTGATCTCCAAGCCTCCAGGATGATATTCTTCCAAAAAATCACGATGCCGAAGGTTTCATTCCATTTGGACTCCGTTTGATATTCCTTTTCTTTGAAATACTGAAACTGGCAATAAAACAGCAATATGGGCTGGGCCTCCGGTTAGTAGGTTAGTCCCAAAAATGATATAAATGTGTAAAATAAAGCCCATAAACATCCAAAAGGGGTAATATAATAGCATGGAACAATCAAAAATAATAGATACGTTGGAGACGTATCAGGCATCCCCAAGCTTAATTCCCGCTCGTCCTCGAGTAGGTAAATGGTAAAAACAGAATTTTTGATGTGGAATGCTACCTAGCATAATTTATAATGTAATTTTCTTTATTGTGGCATGAATGTTCAGATCCAAATGATTCAAAATAAAAGTTCATATTGATAAAAGAAATAGTAACACTTCAAGCATACTAATCAAAGTAATCATGTCTTCTCAAAATAACATGGCAGAAGAAAGTTCATCCCTACAAAATCATATAGTTAGGCTATGCTTCATTTTCGTCACACAAAGATGTTCCCAACTTCTATACCCCCGATGACAAGCCAAGCAATTGTTTCATACTTAAATAATCTCAAACTTTTTCAACCTTCACGCAATACATGAGCGTGAGCCATGGATATAGCACTATGGGTGGAATAGAATATGATGATGGGGATTGTGTGGAGAAGACAAAAAAAGAGAAAGTCTCACATTGACGAGGATAATCAACGGGCTATGAAGATGCCCATCAATTGATGTCAACATGAGGAGTAGGGATTGCCATGCAACGGATGCACTAGAGCTATAAATGAATGCTCAACAAAAGAAAACTAGTGGGTGTGCATCCAACTTGCTTGCTCACGAAGACCTAGGGCATTTGAGGAAGCCCATCGTAGGAATATACAAGCCAAGTTCTATAGTGAAAAATTCCCACTAGTATGAAAAAGACAACTTATGAGACTCACTATATGAAAAACAAGGTGCTACTTTGAAGCACAAGTGTGGAAAAAGAGATAGTAACATTGCCCTTTTTTATTTATTTTCTTTTTTTCTTTTTTTTTTCTTTTTTTCTTTTTCTTTTTTTTGGGCCTTTATTTTTTTCTTTTTGGCCTTTCTTCTTTTTCCTTTTTCTTTTTCTTTTCTTTGGGAAATGTTCTAATAATGATGATCATCACACTTCTATTGATTACAACATAAGAATTACAACTCGAAACTAGAACAAGATATGACTCTATATGAATGCCTCCGGTGGTGTACCGGGATGGTGCAATGAATAAAGAGTGACATGTATGAAAAATAATGCATGGTGGCTTTGCCACAAATACGATGTCAACTACATGATCATGCAATGGCAATATGACAAAAGTAAAGTATGTCATGATGATGATGAACAGAACGGTGGAAAGTTGCATGGCAATATATCTCGGAATGGCTATGGAAATGCCATAATAGGTAGGTATGGTGGCTGTTTTGAGGAAGATATAAGGAGGTTTATGTGTGATAGAGCGTATCGTATCACGGGGTTTGGATGCACCGGCGAAGTTTGCACCAACTCTCAAGGTGAGAAAGGGCAATGCACGGTACCGAAGAGGCTAGCAAAGGCGGAAAGGTAAAAGTGCGTATAATCCAAGGACTCAACATTAGTCAAAAGAACTCATATACTTATTGCAAAAATTTAGAAGTCATCAAAAACCAAGTACTACGCGCATGCTCCTAGGGGGATAGATTGGAAGGAAAAGACCATCGCTCGTCCCCGACTGCCACTCATAAGGATGCACAAGCCAGGTACACTTCATGTTTCAAATTTGTTACACAACTTTAACCATACGTGCCTGCTACGGGACTTGCTAACTTCAACACAAGCATTCTTGAAATTCATAATCACCCAACTAGCATGACTTTAATATCACTACCTCCATATCTCAAAACAATTATCAAGTATCAAATTGATCATAGCATCCAATTCACTTCCTATGATAGTTTTTATTATACCCAACTTGGATGCTCATCATTCTAGGACCAACTTTGTAACCATAGCAAATACTATGCTGTTCTAAAAGACTCTCAAAATAATATAAGTGAAGCATGAGAGACTAGCAATTTCTACAAAATATAACCACCGCCGTTCTCTAAAGGATATAAGTGATGCACTAGAGCAAATGACAAACTACTCCGACAGATATAAGTAAAGATCAATGAGTAGTCGAATAATTGTGCAACTATGTGAAGACTCTCTAAAATTAAAGAACTTCAGATCTTGGTACTCTAATCAAACAGCAAGTAAAGCAAAACAAAATGACATTGCAAGGATAGCACAACGCATGTGAAGAAGCAAAAACTTAGGCTCAACCGATACTAACCGATAGTTGTTGAAGAAGAAAGGTGGGATGCCTACCGGGGCATCCCCAAGCTTAGATGCTTGAGACTTCTTGAAATATTATCTTGGGGTGCCTTGGGCATCCCCAAGCTTGAACTTTTTTTGTCTCCTTAATTCCTCTCATATCATGGTTTCTCTCTTTCTCAAAAGCTTCATCCACACCAAACTCAACAAGAACTCGTGAGATAGGTTAGTATAAATCAATGCAAAACCTTATCATCTTCTACTGTAACAAATTACTTAAATTATTATTCAACATTGCATACTAAATTCCTCTTCATATTTAATACTCCTATCCTCAAATACAATCATTAAACAAGCAAACATATGCAAACAATGCAAACATAACAGCAATCTGCCAAAACAGTACAGTCTGTAAAGAATGCAAGATTCATCAAACTTCCCTAACTCCAAAAAATATGAAATAAAATTCCCACTGTAGTAAATTTAGCTAATTATGCAAAAAGTTTCAACATTATATCATGCTCTGACTTTTCTAGGGAATTTTTGCAACAGCGGTAAACTTTCTGTTTTCAAACAGCAACATGTATACTAGCAAAATAAGCATGGCAAAAGCTATCCTTGACTTTTTTATTGAAAATATAGATGCAAAACACTATTCTAAATAACAGCAAGAAAATACTAACAAAATAAAATAACGCTCCAAGCAAAACACATATCATGTGGTGAATAAAAATATAGCTCCAAGTAAAGTTACCGATGAACGAAGACGAAAGAGGGGATGCCATCCGGGGCATCCCCAAGCTTAGTGTAAGGGCATATTTATCCCCTAGTGGTTTTGGTGATTGATGAAAATGCTTTTGCGGACTAATCATGTGCGTTAAGTTCTTTCAGAGAATCATCCATTGGCACGAGACGATTTCCTCCCCTCGGTGTTTTATTCAAGACGGTGTAGCTCCTGCGTTTCGTTGTTGGTGGACTAGTTTCGTAGGAGTCACCGTACTATTAAGAGGGGATCCGCTTTGGTAAGACTAGGGTGGAATCAACACGTACACATCCTTATCACACCCGTCGTCTTCCTTTCGCATCTTTGGAGCTGCACTTCTCTTCCGTACCTGCTTCGCCTTGTGCCAGCGGTAGTACCGCGGTCTACAGCGGTAGTACCGCCGAAGCCCCCCCAGCGGTAGTACCGCTCCACGAAGCGGTAGTACCGCTCTCAGCGGTAGTACCGCTCCGCAGAGCGGTAGTACCGCTCGCGGGTTTCGGCCGTAGTACCGCAGTAGTACCGCGCCTACTGCCGCCTCGATTTGAGACGGTGTTTTCTCGTGTCGGGTTTTGCGGCACTAAAAGCGGTAGTAGAAGCGGTAGTACCTCTCCTACTCCCGCGGTAGTACCGCTCTGGGGCCAGTGGCCTGGCTTCCTCTCCAGCACGGTAGTACCGCTGGGTAGGGAGCGGTAGTACCGCTCTCAGCGGTAGTACCGCCCTGCCCCAGCGGTAGTACCCTCTGTGCGGGGCTGCTCAGTGAGGTAACGGTTGGATGTGTTCCCTCACTATATAAAGGTGTCTTCTTCCTCCAAGTTGACCCACCTCTTTCCCCCAAAGCTCCATTGTTGCTCAAAGCTCCATTTTCGCCCGATCTCTCTCCCTAGCCAATCAAACTTGTTGATTTGCTCGGGATTGGTTGAGAAGGCCCAGATCTACACTTCCACCAAGAGAAATTTGATTCCCCCACTTATCCCTTGCAGATCTTATTACTCTTGGGTGTTGAGCACCCTAGACGGTTGAGGTCACCTCGAAGCCATACTCCATTGTGGTGAAGCTTCGTGGTGTTGTTGTTGTTGTTGGGAGCCTCCGATTGTTGTGGAGATTGCCCCAACCTTGCTTGTAAAGGTTCGGTCACCGCCTTCAAGGGCACCAATAGTGGAATCACGGCATCTCGCATTGTGTGAGGGCGTGAGGAGAATACGGTGGCCCTAGTGGCTTCTTGGGGAGCATTGTGCCTCCACACCGCTCTAACGGAGACGTACTTCCCCTTAAAAGGAAGGAACTCCGGTAACATATCCTCGTCTCCACCGGCTCCACTCTTGGTTATTTTGTGCCTTTACTTTTGCAAGCCTACTTGTTTTACATCCTTTGCTTGCTTGTGTGCTAGTTGTTATTGCATCATATAGGTTGCTCATTTAGTTGCACATCTAGACAACCTATTTTGTTGCAAAGTTTAATTTGGTAAAGAAAAGCTTAAAAATTGTTAGTTGCCTATTCACCCCCCCTCTAGTCAACCATATTGATCCTTTCAATTGGTATTAGAGCCTCGTCTCTTTTTAAGGACTTTACCGTCCAAAGAGTATGGTTGATGTCGGAGATGAGGTGGGAGAGCACTCCGGTGCGAATCCGATCTCATCTACGGGAGATGGGGATAACTCGATCTCACGTGAGGAATTCAATGTTGCTTTGGAAACATTGAAAATCTCCATGACGACCGAGGTCAAGGACATGTTTAAGGAATTCCTAGAAGGACTTAAACAATCTACCTCGCCGATGAAAGTGGGTGATCCCACCAACAAGGTGACGGATGCTCCCTCCGAAAAGGGGGAAGCTAACATTGATAAGAGTCCTTCTATTGGTGGTAGAAATGGTACCGGCATCTTTGCCCATGTGGAACCCCTAGTTTATGGAGGGCCAATTCCCTCCACTCATTTGAATCATGCCGGTCCTCCTCCTAAATATGAGAAACATGAAGATTTTGATTCTTGGGTCTATCGCTTTAAGCGTCATTTGAAACATGTGAACACTAACCTTTGGAGAATCATTGAAGAAGGTTTTTATCCTCATGACCCAAGCAACTTCACCCCTCGAGAAGCCGTGGACAATCAATTCAATGAGAGTGCTCTCTTCATCATCCAAGATGCAATCCTTCCCGAAGATCTCCCTCACCTTCGACCCCATGTCATGGCTAAAGAAGCATGGAAATGTGTTGAGGGTCTCTATCGTGGAAGTGCTAGCATTCAACACTCCAACTATGAAGTGGTGCAAGATGAGGCCGATGAGTTTGCAATGAAAGAAGATGAAGAACCTCGTGAGCTCTTTCGAAGAGTGACCAAACTCGCGGTCGCACTTCGAGATCATGGAAGCAAGGACACGGATGACAATTGGATCAAGCGGAAGTTCCTCAAGGCCATGATGCCCTACAACAAGGCCATGTCCTCCGTCATTCGTCAACGACCGGACTTCCACTCCATGACCTCAAGTGAAGTGTTGGATGAGTTCGTTGCAATGAGCATCTTGGACAAGACCGCCGACAATGCGGTGCTCCGTTCTCAAAGAGCAAAGAAGCCTAACCTTGCTTTGAAGGCCAAGGTTACTATGGAAGAAGAGGAAGAAGTGGAAGATGAGGAAAGCAACCCCGAAGACACCAAGTTTGACTACCATGAGCACATGGCCCTTGCTTCAAGACAATTTTGGAGCAAGAAGAGTTCAAGACCCAACTTCAACAAGAACAATTCAAGTGGTGTCAAGGGCAAGCAACGAGTTAGAACTTGCTTCAACTGTGGCAATGTGAGCCATTTCATTGCGGATTGTCCTTACGAGAAGCGGGAAGACAATGGTGGCAAGTTCATTCGAAAAGACAAAGCCAAGTCCTTCCCCAACAAGAACAACTTCGCCAAGAAGACTCCCACTCATGGGTTGGTGGTTCAAGAAGAATACCAAGAGGATGACGATGATGATGAAAATGAAGAAGCAATGGCCATGGCGTCTGTTGCCATTGCTACCACTCCCCGGGTGTCTCTCTTCGAATCACCCAACGAAAACATCACCGCTAGATGCCTCATGGCTAAAGCTACAAACAAGGTAACCCCCAACATCACAACCACCATCATTACTAATCCCTCCTTGGAGGATTGCATTTATGGACATGTTGAGTCTAATGAGGAAGTGAATGAATTTGAGTCTTTTATGAGTAAGCTCAAGGGAAAGTCCAAGAAGAACTTTGTTGCTCTCTTGGAACAACTTGGTGAGGCCAATAACATGATCGAGGCTGACGAAGAAACCATCTCCAAGATGGAAGGTCATAGTTGTGACTATGCCGATGAGATATCGGATCTCTCTAATGCTCTTGAGGAAGAGTGTGTGCATCGTTTGACTCTTGAGGAGTCACACAATGATGACCATGCTAAGTTAAAGAAAGATCTTGATCATGCTCTTGTCATGTCTCGTGTGCTAACTTCCGAGAAGGCTAAACTTGGGGTTGATCATGCTAGACTCAAAGAGGAGTTTGAGATACTTGACAAGGCCCACAAGGTCTTGAAGGGTACTCATGCTAGCCTCAAAGAGTCTCATGCTCAACTCCAAGTTAATCTAATCAAGGAAAAGGCCACCTTTCCTCATATGGTATTAATTGATAATGCATGTGCTACTAACCCATGTTGTGAGCATGTGCATCTTGTGGAGGAAAATGCCAAGTTGAAGGATCAACTTGAGAAAGGCCTTGTGTCTTGCATCCAAGGTGAGAAAAACCTCAACGACCTTTTGAGCAATCAAAAGGAAGTTGTGGCCAAAGAAGGAATTGGGTTTGCACCCAAGTCCAAGAGCAAGAAGAAGAAGAACAACAAGACCAATCGTCCTCCTCCTCTCAAACAAACGTTTGTGAAAGAGGGATAGGGTGCTCCTAAGAAGAAGAAGGAGAAAGTGAAAGGAGTTGATGTCCAAAAGAGCAAAAGCATTTCCTCAAACAAAGCCGGCGACTTTAACCCGTCATATGTGTTGTGCCGTGCTAGTGATGGACATGTTTATGCTAGATTTGTTGGTTCTTCTTATGAGTACATTGAATGGTCTATTTGGGTTCCCAAGACCCTTGTTACTAACATCAAAGGACCCATTACTAAATGGGTACCTAAAACCAAGCATTGATCTCGTGTAGGTGTTTGCTTCCGGTGGGGGATCATGGTTGCTCGATAGTGGAGCAACAAATCATATGACTGGGAGCAAGGACTTGGTGGTGGACGTGCAAGAGATTCCATCTATGCCCACCAATGTCGAGTGGGGTGATGCATCACATTCTAAGGTATTGGGTCTCGGCAAGGTTTTCATTTCTCATGATCTAACGATCGAGAAAGTCATGCTTGTTGAGTCCCTTGCATTCAATTTACTTTCCGTTCGTCAACTTGCACTCATGGGCTTTGCTACATTCTTTGATATTGATACCGTGGCCCTCTTGTGGAGCAAGACTCTTAAAGTAGCCTTTGTTGGGCATGTCGAGAATGGTCTCTATGTGATTAACTTCTCAGAGCGACCCACTAAGACCGCGACATGCCTAATGGCTAAAGTTGACGTGGGATGGCTTTGGCATCGCCGTTTAGCCCACGTCAATATGAGATCTTTGCAAAGTCTTCTCAAGGGGGATCATGTTCGTGGACTAACAAATGTTAGTTTTGCCAAAGATCGTGCTTGCAGTGCTTGTATCGAAGGAAAGCTTCATGAAAAGGCTCACCCTCCTTCAACCATCATCTACTCGAAGAGACCCTTGGAGCTCCTTCACATGGATCTCTTCGAGCCTCCATCTTTTGATAGTCTTGGAGGGAGAAAGTATTGCTTGGTGATTGTGGATGATTATTCAAGGTACACTTGGGTATACTTCTTCAAGAGGAAGAGTGAGACTCAACAAACCGTCATCGACTTTGCAAATGAAGCTCAACGTCAACATGATGCAAAGATCTTGACAATAAGAAGTGACAACGGCACCGAGTTCAAGAACTACACCTTGGATGAGTTTCTTAGTGATGAGGGGATCAAGCATCAATATTCTGCACCATATACCCCTCAACAAAATGGTGTTGCGGAGAGGAAGAACTGGACGTTGATGGATGCGGCAAGGACCATGATGGCGGAGTTCAAGTCTCCATACAACTTTTGGGCCGAAGCCATCAACACCGCATGTCATGCATCCAATCGGCTCTATCTTCGCAAAAGCTTGAACAAGACTCCTTATGAGATACTCACCGGCAACAAGCCCAACCTCAAGTACTTCCGGGTGTTCGGTTGTAAGTGTTTCATTCTCAAGAAAGGTGTTCGTTTGTCTAAATTTGAGGCTAGAGCTCATGAGGGCATATTTGTTGGTTATGCTACAAACTCTCATGCTTACCGTGTCCTCAACAAGTCCACCGGACTCAATGAGGAGACATGTAACATGGAGTTTGATGAAAATAACGGCTCCCAAGTGGAGCAAAGTGGTACTTGTGATGTAGGTGATGAAATTCCTCCCCAAGCCATAAGAAGAATGGGTATTGGTCAAATCCCACCCATTGAGGAACCCCTTGTGGCCGAAGGAGAAGGACAATGCTCTACTCAAGTAGAGCCATCACCTCATCAAGACCCACACGCTTCCGAAGAACAAAGTGAAGGCCCTCAACCTTGTGAACAAGACCAAGGGCAAGATCAACCTCAAGATGGTGGTGCACCTCTAAATGATGCCCAAGGTCAAGTTCTCCCCCTCGAGCAAGTTCAAGATCAAGAGCAAGCTCAAGATCAAGAGCAAGTTCAAGCTCAAGAACAAGCTCAAGACGGCGCTCAAGATGATCAAGTCAACCCCCCTCCCTCAACATCCGAGGAGGAATTAGAGCGTCGTGCCGCGAAGATTGCTTCCAAGCTCACCACCCAAGGCCATCTCATGGAAAATGTGGTTGGAAGCCTAAGAAAGGGGGTAAGCACTCGTAGACAATTAGCAAACTATTGTGAACATCACGCGTTTGTCTCTTGTGTTGAACCCCAAAAGGTCTATGAGGCGCTCAAAGACTCGGATTGGCTCAATGCCATGCATGAAGAACTCAACAACTTCGAGTACAAAAAAGTATGGAGATTGGTGCCAAGGCCATCGGGGAACCACAATGTCATTGGAACCAAGTGGATCTTCAAGAACAAGCAAGATGCTCATGGGAACATCATTCGCAACAAGGCAAGATTGGTAGCACAAGGCTACTCCCAAGTCGAGGGTATCGACTACGGTGAAACCTTTGCTCCCGTTGCTCGTCTTGAATCCATACGTTTGTTGATTGCCTATGCTTCTCATCACAACTTTAAGTTGCAACAAATGGATGTGAAAAGTGCTTTTCTTAATGGTCCTATTAATGAGTTGGTTTATGTCAAGCAACCCCCCGGGTTCGAGGACCCCTACTTCCCGGATCATGTGTATCAACTCGATAAGGCACTATATGGCCTTAAACAAGCCCCACGTGCATGGTATGACCACCTTACCGAGTTGCTACAAGATCATGGATTTGAAGTAGGACAAATCGATCCCACTCTTTTTACTAAGAAGGTCAACGGGGAGTTGTTTGTATGCCAACTATATGTTGATGATATTATGTTTGGTTCTCCTAACAAAGCTTTCAATGAGGAATTTGCCGCTCTCATGACCTCCAAGTTTAAGATGTCTTCGATGGGAGAGTTGAAGTTCTTCCTTGGTTTTGACATCAAACAAAGAAGAGAAGGAACCTTCATCAACCAAGCCAAATACACTCAAGACATGCTTAAAAGATTCAAGCTAAGTGATGTCAAGCCGGCTTCTACACCAATGCCTACCAAGTGCCAACTTGACATCGATCCCAATGGTAAAGCGGTGGATCAAAAGGTATATCGCTCCATGATTGGCTCCTTGCTTTACCTTTGTGCATCTAGACCGGATATCATGTTGAGTGTGGGGATGTGTGCACATTTTCAAGCCGCACCAAAGGAAAGTCACTTTGTGGCGGTCAAGCGAATCTTTCGATATTTGGCTCATACCCCAAACTTTGGCTTATGGTACCCAAGAGGAGCAAACTTCAAGCTTGAAGGTTTCACGGATTCCTATTGGGCAGGAGATAAAGTGGATAGGAAGTCCACTTCCGGAGGGTGCCAATTTCTTGGTTGCTCTTTGGTAAGTTGGTCTTCCAAGAAGCAGAGTTGTGTGTCTCTCTCGTCCACCGAAGCGGAGTATGTGGCGGCCGGTAGTTGTTGTGCTCAACTCCTATGGATGAGGCAAACTTTAAAGGAGTACGGTGTCATTTGTGACAAAGTGCCTCTTTGGTGTGATAATGAAAGTGCCATCAATATTTCTCTCAACCCGGTGCAACATTTCAAGACGAAGCACATTGAGATTCGGTATCACTTCATCCGTGATCACATTAGGCGAGGGGAGATCGAGCTCAAGTATGTCAACACTCATGATAACCTTGCAGATATTTTCACGAAGCCCTTGGATGAAGCATGATTTCGTGAGTTAAGGCATGAGCTAAATATCATTGATTTGAGCAATGTGACTTGAACCCATGCACCCCCACCACACTCAACTTGTTGTCTAGTTTAGGTGTAGGCATAGACATAGGGGGAGTGTTGTTCTCTCAATGAACTCTCCCTCCCCCCATTATGCATAAAACGATCAACTCTTTCACATTAGCCATTTTTTTGATGGTACTTGTGCTTCAAAGACGAGTTTTGGTCATGGGCCCAAGGATAATTCTTCGCGGTGCCATACCAATTGACTCAAACATAGGTGGCTCCGGCCACCGCCCTCTCTTGAGAGAGGCCAGAGCTTGCTCTTCTTTTGGTTGGTTGCTTTGAAGGAGTGGGTTCCGGTTCGTTGATTCGTGTGTGTTGTCTTGTTGGTCTTTTTCTTGTCTTTGCCTTCCCGTTTTTCTCAGTGTGTTTGAGTTTTTCTTTTAGTCTAGAAGCAATTTTTGGTTGCTGGCGGTACTACCGCCGCTGGCGAGCAGTACTACCCCTCCAAGCGGTACTACTGCTAAGAGGCACGGGCGGGGGTTATATCGGGGGCAGGGGGAGTTTCTTCTCCCCCATACCCATTCGCACGCCCCCTCGCCTGTTCCTCTCTCTCTCCAGCAACCGGCGTCGCGCGAGGGCTCCGGCGGATCTCCCTCTTCGGGCCGTCCCTCTCCATTCCCTTCGGTGGAGACGATCCCCACCTTGTCCTCTTGCCATGGATGCCGGTATTGCCCCCGTTCTCTTGTTCTTTTTGTCTAGGTTTCCAATCTAGCATCTTAGGGGCAGTAGCAGTTGCATCTTTAGATTTTTGGCCAAATCTAGGCTTGAGTAGGATGGAGAATGCTTCTAGGCAGTTTGGATTGATGTTTGGTTGGAGTATTTTTGAATTTGGTAGGACGGTAGTGCCAGATCTGACCACGATAGTAGGAAACTGTAGTTTCCCCGTCCCGAGCGGTACTACCGCCCTCTCCAGGGTGGTACTACCACTTGGAGCGGTACTACCACTCCCTGTGGAGTGGTACTACCGCTCGTGGCGGTACTACCGCTATCTGGTCGCGGTACTACCGCTCTCTACCAACTTCCACTCTACTTCTACCTTTCAGTGATCTTTTTGCTCGTGTTTTGTGGCTTATGCTCGTTCCTTCTGGTTGTTTGCGTGTTCTTGTGTGTGGTTCCAGGTGATGAGGTCCCTGAGCATCAGGCTCGTCATGTCAACCCCGGACGTGCCACGTCCAAGCGCTATCGCACCATCGAGCCTGCCGGAGGATCTTCAAGTGCTCCACCTCCACCTCCACCTCAACTCCAGAAGAAGTCAGGGGTCAAGCCAAAGCCCGGCAAGACAGTGCCAGAAATGCCGCCAAAGGAGTTCTGGGCAAGGCACCGCCGCAACCCGTATGAAGCTGACCAAGATCCCACTTTGGTCAACCGTCTGTTCTGGAATAGGTTCCAGTTTGCCATCTTCTTCGATGTTCTCAAAGCCAAGAAGAATTTCTTTGTCAAAGTGCACTCCATCGACACCGACCATATGGAGCAAGATCCTGACTACTTTGGTGAAGCTCTTCAGATGTGCACTCAACTGAACATTCTTGGGATCATGAATTTCAACAAGGACTTTGATGCTGATATGGTGGCCCAATTCTATGCCACGGTTCACCTTGGGACTGATGAGGACAGGACACTCACCTGGATGACCAATGGCAAGTTGCTTTCCGTCAAGTGGAGAGCGTTCATGCAGTTGATTTGGGTGCAAGATCTAGGTCTTGAGTCTCCTGTTGGCTTTCGCCCTCACGCCCGCGCCCATTGCACTCACAAGCAAGCTCTCTGGCCATACTGCACTCTGAAGATCAACTAGGAGACACAGAAGGAAACCTATGAGCTGCCTGCCTATCTGGATATCCTTCACCGCATCTTCAGAGAGACTCTTTTCCCTCGCATTGGGAATCTGGACCAGGTTCACTCTTGTCTCGTGGACATGCTTCTTTTCTGCCAGCGTGAGAAGGAAAATCCCACCGGAGAGTCTTTGGATATCTCTCATGTTATGTGGTCTGAGCTGCTGTCTGCTATCCCCGAGCGCAAGTGCCCGATCTATGGTCCATTCATCATGCTGCTCATTGAGAAGGCCTGGGATCATGTATATCCTAAGGTGCCACTGGAGTCTGGAGAGTTGATCTCTCATGATGTCAAGAGTCTGAGGAAGAAGGATAACTGGGGCACTCAGGCCCCTAAGACTGGAGTTCCTTCGTCTGCTGCTGCCATGGAGACAGAGGAGGAGCCTGCAGCTGATGATGATGAGGATGATGACTACATGCCTTCTGAGGCCGAGCCCTCTTGGGCTAAGAAGCTCAAGTCTAAGATGAAGAAGCTGTTCTGCATGGAGGCTCATGGTCAGTACATGACTCATGTGGCTGAGAAGAAAGCTCGAGGTCGTCACAAGGAGCTCATGCGTCAGTTGGGTGCTACAGTCAAGAGTGGATCTGAGGACCAGCTTACTGAGAAGGAGGAGTGGATTCAGCAGCACTGCCCGTGGACCGAATCTGAGGCCGAGCACTTCCAGACTGACGACGGTGGTGCCGATGATTCCGTTGGGCTCTGATGCGTGTGTCCCTCATTTGCTCTCACCTGGAGCCGTAGCAACACTCCCTCTCCTTTTTGGTGTCTCGATGCCAAAGGGGGAGAGAGTTTAAGGATTTGCGAGTTGTGTCTTTCGTCTCTTATTCGTGTCTTGTTCGTGTTTTCCTCGCATTTGCTTTGGTTGGTTTGCCTGTGAGACCTAAGTTCGAGTGAGACTTAAGTACGAGTCATATGGTGTGAGACATATGCTACCTTACCTTTCCAGTATCATTATCTATGTCACTCTAGCTTATGAGTTGCGTGCTTTTCTTGTTATATCATCTATGTTGCTCTCATACACCATGCTTAGATTGTTGGTCTCTAAAATGTAGGCGGAGCATTGATCCTAGTATGTGTGCTGTGCAGTCCAAAGCATTTATCTAGATAGCACACATCTAGGGGGAGCCCATCTACATTTTAGGACCGTGGGGTTTGTTCGCTTACTCTCTATCGTGTTTATGCAAATCCCGTATTGTCATCAATCCACCAAAAAGGGGGAGATTGTAAGGGCATATTTATCCCCTAGTGGTTTTGGTGATTGATGACAATGCTTTTGCGGACTAATCGTGTGCGTTAAGTTCTTTCAGAGAATCATCCATTGGCACGAGACGATTTCCTCCCTCGGTGTTTTATTCAAGACGGTGTAGCTCCTGCGTTTCGTTGTTGGTGGACTAGTTTCGTAGGAGTCACCGTACTATTAAGAGGGGATCCTCTTTGGTAAGACTAGGGTGGAATCAACATGTACACATCCTTATCACACCCGTCGTCTTCCTTTCGCATCTTTGGAGCTGCACTTCTCTTCCATACCTGCTTTGCCCTGTGCCAGCGGTAGTACTGTTGGGGAACGTTGCAGAAAACAAAAAATTTCCTACGGTTTCACCAAGATCCATCTATGAGTTCATCTAGCAACGAGTGATTAGATGCATCTACGTACCTCATAGATCGCGAGCGGAAGCATTCAAAGAACGGGGATGATGTAGTCGAACACGACGTGATCCAAATCACCGGAGATCCTAGCACCGAACGGACGGCACCTCCGCGTTCAACACACGTACGGAACAGCCACGTCTCCTCCTTCTTGATCCAGCAAGGGGATAGGAGAGGCTGAGGGAGATGGCACCAGCAGCAGCACGACGGCGTGGTGTTGATGGAGCTGCAGTACTCCGGCAGGGCTACACCAAGCACTATGGAGGAGGAGGAGGTGTTGGAGAGGGAGAAGGAGGCAACCAAAGGGCTGGGGTGGTTTTGCTCCTCCTTTTCCCCACTATATATAGGGCCAAGGGAGAGGGGGAGGC